>NW_009606555.1:14387-14831 GCF_000690535.1 Cariama cristata | reverse complement strand
CACGATAGTAATACTTTTATGGAAGAAAGTCAGTCATTTGCAATGAGCTGTGTGGAGAACTATGTCCTTTTCCTTACCAGAACCTACCTTGTTCTTTCTATCCACCACCCTCTCATCTAAAACCTGTGCCCACCATTTTGATTATAAGGCTAAAGAGCAATGTTTGCCAAGGGCATTCACTCACATACTCCAAGGTCATTAAATAAGTGGAAGAGTAAGTGACCAGCTTACCTTCATAGAGATTCTTTTTCCAATACAGGAGATATGTATTCACATTTTATGTATTCAAAGATTTTCTTCTGTGCTGACAAAGTAAGCAGAGTGCTTACTTTTATAAACTAGGTCATGGATTCTATTATGAAGACCTGTCCTAGTAGCCGGAAGCTAGTATACTCTAGCCTATTCCATCCATCAACGTTAACAGCCTTCAGCATTTGTTTCTGA
>NW_009606555.1:1180-14356 GCF_000690535.1 Cariama cristata | reverse complement strand
GTCCTTTGTAAGTATTACAGCTTTGTTTCCTTCAAAAAGAAATGGATAGCTCCCCTTTGCATGATTAATTTAGAAAAGGAATAGTATAGAAATTAAAATACAATTAAAAATTTGGCTGTCAACTTGTTCCAACCTGCTGTTGTACTATGTTCAGATTTTAGTCTGAACACAAAAAATATTTCAACTTCCCTTCTTTTGATGATGCTATCTAGGTTTGACAGTCATGTGTTTCTAATGAGGCTAAGGTAGCGCTTTTCAAAAATTTTAAATTTATTGCTTTTAAGCTTTTCTGAGGCAGATAACCTTTTATTAAATGGCCATAAACACCTGTTATCCATTCAGAAATAATTACCTGTTGCTCGTTTTTATACCTAATTAACAAGGTTGTTATGTTACGAATTTTATTTTTCTTAACCTTGCTAACTAGGAGCCTGACAGCTGCATTATGTAAATAAAAACATTATGAAAAGGGTATTTTAACATTAGTTCTACATTACTTGATTTTTGAAACGCATGGCTTTGACTGAATTCCAAGCCTTCTCTCATAATTCTGCTGGTTTCTTAATGTTTTAATTCTAGTACTGGAAGGACTTTGCACTATTCCACCTCAGGCTTTCTGATTGTTGTGGGGTTTTTTTTGTTGCTGGTTGTTGGGTTTTTACAATAATTTGTAAATTTTTACAATAATTTACAATAATTTGCAAGGCGCTCATAAATGTTTCCCACCTGCATGGTCTTCATATTCTCTCTTTAATTTCTCTGAAAGTATTTCGTATTTCTTTAATTCTCTGAGGATCATAAGTTAGAACTTTTCCATGTTTATTTATATTACCTTCAGTTTTTTATTACAGGTGTTTTAATAGCATATGTACTTTACTAACCAATCAGAGCAAGTCAGCACTCTCCAGGATGCTGAAGAATTTTGATATATTAACGTGATGGAGTTATGGAAAACATATCAACCTTAGAATACAAAAAAATGTCACAGAACATGGCAAATGTAGGAAAAGCATTTCAGGGCATTTGACATGTATTGGGTCTGGTTGAGATGGAGTTGGTTTTCCCAATAGCAGCTCTCATAGTGCTGTACTTTCTGTTGGCAGCTAGAAAGGTGTTAACACACTGATGTTTTGGTTACTGCTGAGCAGTGCCCGCACAGCACCAAGGCTGTCTCTCCAACATTACCCCCTCACCAGCAGGCTGAGAGTAGGCAAGATTTGGGAGGGGACATAGCCAGGGCAGCTGACCCAAACTGACCAAAGGGTTATTCCATACCATATGACAGCTGCTCAGCAATAAAAGCTAAGAAAAAGGAGGAGGAGAGGGGGCATTCATTACTACAATGTTTGTCTTCTGGACCAACTGCTACTTGTATTGAAGCCTTACTTCCCAGGAAGTGGCTGGACATGGCCTGTTGATAGCAATTTGTTTTCCTTTGCTTCCCTGTGCGGCCTTCACTTTTGCTTTATTAAACGGCCTTTATTTTCACTCACGTGTTTTTTCCATCTTATTTTCTCCCCCTCTCTGATCTGCTGAGGAGGGGAGTGATAGAGCAGCTTGGTGGGCACCTGGCATCCAGCCAAGGTCAACCCACCACAAC
This sequence comes from Cariama cristata, assembly GCF_000690535.1. Lineage (NCBI taxonomy): Eukaryota > Metazoa > Chordata > Aves > Cariamiformes > Cariamidae > Cariama > Cariama cristata. Next base: position 12,756 of record NW_009606555.1, on the reverse strand, counting down.
ATGTTGCACATTCCAATCTTCTTGTTCTGAAAGATTTGTCAGTGGTTTAGGTATCTTTTCTACATAATTCTCAAATATCCTGGTCAGTCCAAGAGCAAGTTTTCCTCATGACACACCTTTGCTTCCTGAAGATAACATTCTCCTTACAAATATATAAGGAAACCTAGAAAACTTCTATAACAGACTTAACTTTGGCTGGGATCATCTCAAGTAGTCTGCCTTCTTCTTAGATGTCTGTTTTCAGATTCTCAAGATGCAATTGGACCCTCTAGATTTCCTTTCCCATGAAAGGCTGGATGAAATGATCTTTCGAGGTCCCTTCCAACCCGGGCTGTTCTACGATTCTGTGAAATTTCTCCATCTTTTACAACAGAAGATGATATTAATATCCAGAAACCCTTTTAATCTTCACAATACATCTCTGTTATTTTTTTGTAATTTCCTCTTACGTACTTTAAGATTTAAATTTTCTTTACTAGTGTTTTTATTCTGAGTGTATTCTCCTCTTGCTCCTATGTTACTTACCCTTAGAACCTACCATGTGCATTTTGCAGTCCTTCTAGAACCTCAGACTATCCTTTTTATTATCAATTTTTTCTTTTTCTTATTTCTCCAAATATGGAAATATGAAAACCTTACATTTGGAGTGTTTTTTATTTCCCACATACAGGAAAAACCTCTCCCTCTCTGGAAAGCTCTTTCTGCTGTCCCCAGGGAATAGCACAGTAGTCCTTGAACAGAATAGTTAATCAGTGACACATTCTAAGCCTCTTTACTTCCTATGTTACACCATATTGACTCCCTTCATTTTTCCCCTAGTATTTGGGAGGGGGTTTTTAGCTGTAGAATATGCCTATGCACTCCACTTTTGTTATGAATAGGTTGCCTGGAGAGATTCTGGAGTGTCCAACATGCTAGAAAACAACTTGTCAGGAATGGTAGGGATATAATTGTTTCTATCTTGTTCAGGGAAATAAAGACTATGACATTTTGAGGTCTTTCTGTTCAACTCTGGATTCTGTTTCACTCCCTAATTACTGATTATACTTTTCCCTCTCTCTGTGAAGCTCTTCTTCCACTCTTTTTAAAATCTTTTGTATATTATTTTATTCATTCTATATCAAGTCCTGCTGTGGACTCATGAACCAGAGAGTCTTTTTTCACTATACATTTCTTCTCACACAGACTTTCTTCCTTCTGAGATTAACCATTCCATTCTCTGTCATGCTGCTGATTCTTCACCACTACATCAGACCGAGCCTGAGTTTTTGGATTGTTTTCCACACAAGATTGTAAAAATCTTTTGCAAAATTGTCATTAATTTCCTGAAGATTTTAATCCCTTACTTTAATTTTAGTTTTATGGTGTGATGGTGGCTTTGCTATATATTACTTTAAAAGGAAAATAATCTCTGAATATGTTTTTTATTTTTGCTTGGGAAAGTTTCTAATCAATTTTATTCTTTCCTTTTCTGTATAATAGTCTGTGTCATAGCCTGAAACACCTGAAACCTTGTCTTCTCCAATCATAGAATCATAGAATCATAGAATCGTTATGGTTGAAAGAGACCTCAAAGATCATCAAGTCCAACCTTCTACCCAATGCTACCATGCCCACTAAACTCATTAAACCATGTCTCGAAGCACCACATCTAAATGTTTTTTGAATACCTCCAGGGATGGTGAGTCCACCACCTCCCTGGGGAGCCTATTCCAAGTAAGCACATGAAAATTATAGGACTGACAAAATGTGCTTTCAGTTCAGATATTGTTTTAAAAAAGAAAGAGGATTGGACCAGCTTAGTTTATTTGTAGGTCTAAATGTAGTAGGAAATGCAATTCTTCTTGTCAATATTTCTTCCTAAGATTTCATAAGTTTTACTCAAAAACTTGAAGAAATAACTTTAGTGCTGTATCAGGGAATGCTGCTCAGTAGCTCTGATGAGCCATTTCAGACAAACTCTTCCTAGACCTCTGGCCTATAAGTTTCCACATGGATTTTTTTTTTTTTATTCCCTCACATTAATTCTAGCTACCAGTCCTTACTTTACCCTAAGTATAATACTTCAGAGGGAAAAAAATGATACAGCTAGCCATTGTTTAGTATTATCACTATAATCACTGTAACAGCCTCTTTCACATTTGGGTTCAGGAAAGTGTCCTTCTTCAAGACAACTCCTAATCAATAGTACTTAAACACACAGATAATTTTATTCTAATTTAACTACTAAATGGACCATTCTGTTCAATGGGACAATTTATGTGAGTAAAGGCTGGAATTCATAATAAAACTGCCCTCCTATTTTTTTTTGTCTAAAAATGTGGACAGTAATGCTAGTTGCACTGTTTTACCACTAGAAGCGAGTTACAAATGGCTGTTATTGCAATAATCACTCTAGGGCCACCTGCTATAAACCTAGTAATTCATAAACTATGAAATAAAAGGCAACCCCTCATCAGAAAAAGGGAACAGATTTGGCACAAAGAAGAGATAAAAGACATAATATCATAACTATTTCATGGCTGGATGCCACGTTCATTGTCTAAAAGTAGAGTTTCATATACTATGAAAATTAATTCTGTTGGCTCAGAGACATGTAACATATGCAGAAAATCCAGGCCATTCTTGGTAAATTCAACAAATTCTGAATTTCACACGTCACAGTGCAGCAATGCTCGTTAGCAGTTAATAGGTTCTAAATATGGAATATGTAAATGTGTAAAGACAAAAAGTGGCTTAATGAGGATGAAGATCCTTGCTGTCACTCTTTTTAGATAAGTATTGATGAAACACTGAGAACATCAGTGTTTTCATTTGGTTTCTTTACTAAGTCAGAATTCATGTTACTGATTGCTTTTATAAGAATGAAAATCTGTGTCCCTGAATTGTCAGTGTGCTGTTCAAGCAAACATAATAGGTCCTGTTAGTTTGTGTTTGTAAAGCAATGACTCCTTCAAAAACAAGTGTGGTAGAGAGAGCAACATGCATAGTACACAGAAAACTCAAGAAAAATAAAATGTTCTTGCTGTATATTGTAAGTAATAACATTGAAATGAGTGGCAGGATTTTTTTTTTTTAATGGAGCATGCATGCGATTCTGAGAAATACTAATTAGTTGGAGCAGTGCTAAATATGGAGTAATTCCAGTACCACTCCACTGCTGGTATAAGCTGCAGAGTGGAGCACCATCAGTGAATTACAATAAAGAAAAGTTGACTGCTGTGAAAGTGATTTTAAAAGGCTGTCAAAATACCTATTCTATTAAATTCTGATTCTTACACCACAGTCTTCATTCTAATTATTGATTCAATCTATCAAAATATTATTGCTGACCACTAGATACTCCTTTGCAATCTAAATAACTAAAATTTCACCAAAAAGATCCATTTATTCAGGGACTTCTGTATGGATGTTACAATTTTTTGTAGTGGATGTGAATAAATGGTATGGAAATAATTAAACGCAATGCAAAATGGGAAGTACTAGATTGAGTTTTGGCAAGGGAAACAGATTGTAGAATTTAAAAACAACAGTAAATAGAGATTGCTTTCTGTCTAGGCAAAACATGCATTAGCTGAGATAACATTTGCTACTGCAGTTTCATCCTAGTGGTGCTGTCGAGAGAGATTGGGACAAGAATGTGCTCCTTTTGAAATCAATTACATGTGATTTTTTCCACTTTAAAAGATATGTTCTATCTTCTATATAAACAAGCAATGTTTTAAACTGTGAATATCAGAAATCCTGCACCATTGCATTTCTCTTCAGTAAATTCAAGACTTAAATTCTCTTGTGAGTCTACTACTATGAAAAAAAACAGCTCAAGTTTCTTTCAGGGTCTGCGATATCCATATATCCCTTGATTTAATTATGCTTTGCAAACTTGTATCTACACCACAGAACTGAATTATAGCACTTACTTAGAAGAAGCAACTATATTTCCAGGCACCTGGAAAAAAAAATAGCCAAAGCAATGTAAAATGCCTAGATCTTCAATGAATATTTGAAATTTTTATAATTTTAATTCTGCATACCTAAACCAACATTCTCAGATCACACCTAATAGTCCCAGCATTGCATGGAGGGGAAGAGAAAAGAATGGAGTTCAGCTGGTACACCTAGTTTTCAGTGCACAGCTTCGTGGCTGGGTGCAGACAGTGGCACACATGCAGTTTTTGTGCACTGGTCTAGAACTGCATAATGGTGTTGGCACAGTGTTCAGTGTAAGCGAAGATATCTGTCCTCTTAGTGAGGCTTATTAGCTCAGGCTTAACGCTGTGCTGCTCTGACAGTCCGGCTCAGAGCTCAGTCACAATGGACACACACCTTCTGCACCCAGACATGTAGATTTACCCTCAGGCAACGTGCCCTAAACATTGGATTCCTAGGACTAGGTTTTCGTATTTCTGTTCTTTGAAAAGAAATCAAACTTTGATCTTCAGATAAGTTTCCTGTAACTTTTATGTCTGTCTAAACCAAAGCAAATGTCTTCTCCGTCACTGGAATTCAAGTCATTTCACCTATCAGTTACTTAAAACTACACACACATGTGAAAGGCAATGTAATTTTTGTTCAGCTGTAACAGGTTTTGTTAATCTTCAGCTGCACACGCTGTCACTAAATCTCAACTTTCCCATTTTAATCTTAATATCCTAACATCTTAGCATGTTCATTGGAAAGAAGAAAATGTCTTGACTCAGTACTTAGGCAGCCTATGATCTGAGGACTAGAAAGTGGTGCTGAAATTGTTCTCATGAAAAGCAAAGAGATTATTTCTCCTACACTAAAAAATAATATGATTATTAAGAGATGTGGGAAAATGTGCAATATAGGGAATTTACTTATTGTACTTGGTTAATAAAAAAAAAACATTTGGCTAACTAAAGAGTGGTCAGAACTTTGAACTTTTAACTCATGGCTTTAGCTGAATCTCAGTGTAACAGGCAGTTCCCCCAGAAACAAGGTGCATTCTTCTGTGAGCATATGGCAGGTTCTAGGCACAAGGAAACCAGCCCTTGATAAAATTCAGTGGGAACATCTGTTCAAAGAACCTACTTGGAAAGTAGCCCAGACATTTAGACAAACTTCAGTTCAGTGTCCAGCTGCTGCAGTGCTGAATAATGTAGGAGAAAAAAAGGCAGGAGATAGAAGCAAAGCTGGCTAAGACATTTCACATCTACATGGGCTCTCAGGCCTACAAATAAGTGGAATTATTTACTAGGGAAGACAACAAACACTTTTAAATGCAGGGAACGGAACCAAGGATCTAACTTTAACTGGGCTGGTTTTCCATGTAGCTAAAAATCTTTCTGACTCAGTAAAAATCAAGAGGACTGAGAACATAAAATATGATTATGTACTGCCACTTGTCCCAGTTTAGACATACAGATTTGAAAATGCCTCTTTTTATAGCAACTGCCCAAATTGTGTCAAAAGAAATTGGGGCCCTTATTTCAGACAGTATTTAACAAGTAAAGCAGAATTTTCAGTGTAGTACACACAGGAAGTATGTGTATGCAAATATTAAGATGAAGATAGATTTTAATATTGCACAAAAATAATTCACAGTGCAACTAAGAACTTTCTCTTTCAATATGTAAATTGCCAAAGCTTTCTTCACAAGTAAGAGGGAGGAGGTGATGATGGAGGAGGATATAAAATAAAAGTCTTGGTAGAGGATTGTTTAGTCACTAGGCTACTGTGTTACACTGTTACTAAGGAGAAGACGGTTATACATGCAGGATGCTTTAATTAAAATCTGTATTTTCATAGCAGGGCATGTCGATTTAGGTCAGGCTAGTATAAAGTGAATCACTGCTGAATTTTTATCATGTCTCAGATATATCTGCCGACTTTCTAAGGTGTTATCAGCCTGAAAGATCATGAGCTGGCCTTTTTGTTAACTTTGGTTAGAGTCGATTTGATGTAATGATTTGTGGTTTCCTGCGCTTGAAAACTATGATGTATGATGTTTTAAACTGTTCTCTTCTGCTCCCCAGCAAGACCTAATATAAAAAGATTTAGTGAAACAAAGGTAAACAGAATTCCTCCACAAATCTGCTTTATCCTAAACTCCCTCCTCTGTTTCTGTTCACTACACAGAAGTCCTTATCCACATCACCTCACTCAACCACTGCCATTACTTTGAACGAAAATACTGAACCCCTCTGGGTGTCAGCCTTCAACTGCAAGGCACACGACTGCCCTGCTGTCAAGCCTGCAGAGCTAGGGAAGGGGCTCTCCCTGCCCAGCTGTGTCTTGACATTTCGTGGTCTTGGAGTCAGGAGAAATCCTAGTCGCAGGTCAGTGTCTGGATTTTGGTTATCTGACTTTTCCTTAAGGAGGTTTTGCATTGTCCTCCCTTCTCATCTCCCACCCTTGAGCTTTGTCTGGGAGGCTGACTACCTCTTGGCTACCTAGCTGCTTCCTGAGGCCCCTTTCAGACTAGTTCATTGTCTCTTGAACATTGTATATGGGAAAAGGCCTAACAATAAAAAGCATAGTTAAAACAGCTCAGTAGCCTTTAATTTATGTATGCTGCTATTTTGGGGTCCAGAGTGGATAACAGCTAAAATACAACTATCATTTATTTTCTCTTCCTTTTCATGGGGCCAAAGAAAAACAAAATTGTAATCAGTTAGGTGTATAAATAATATGTGCTTGTATTATAGCAGCACTGACAGCTCCCATCTGTGATTAAACCTTGCTTTTAGCAAGCCAAACCAACACATACTCTGAATCACTCTGCAGAAACTAAAGTTAAAATAAGCTTATACCAATGAAGCAGACTGCTGGAACTGGTTTTAGCTAAGAAATCAAGCAGTTGAAAAGGAAACAGCAGTGGTTAAATAGTCAGTGATTCAGGTAAAACTGCATTATCCACTGCTACAAAACAAATATTTTGGATCCCCTTAATCATGACAATCATCAGAAGTAAATATCCCTTCTACAGGACACTTGGATCTGACTATGTCTTTTGGAGTAGATATGGTGCTTTGTACAGAGGTTACGGAAAAGCATGGCTAGTTCTGGTTCAAACTACCCTTAGAAACACAAAGACTAACAGTCCAAAGTTATCTTATTTTGCTTGCTGTTGCATAGATCTTATGAAACACATTGAAATTTCTCATGGTTTCCATCTGAAACCATTAAAAAACCCCCTTGAATAGGCAAAATTCAGCCAAGAATGTTCCAAACACCAAACAGACCTCAAGAAACACATTTGCAAACCTGCACAAATGTCTGGATTGTAACAAAAGACAAATCTAGCAAATTTAGGCAAATGCCAGCTTTTGTTAAAGACATTTCTTGTAACTGTAAACAGAGTTACTCGTTTGATAGACAGCATCTGTTACATTTTCATGAACTTTGAACATAAGTTCCCCACTTCCTGGATGGTTTCACAACTTGATGGCAACCTCCCTTTGGTTTTTATTCTCATTGTCTTACCATATTTGTATATACAAGATCAGTCTGTTACAGATGCAGAAAAACAATCTCCTGGGGCATCCAGCAGTAGTCCGTTTTGCCTTATATTTGTTCTCCAATTAAGCCCGTAATCCTATGAGCAAATGATTCTAATATAATTAATCAGAACTTCATGTATTCAAATCACTGCTGTGGACGAATGGTAACACAGTTGTGTTAAAGATTGTTCACAGGACAGCTAAGTCCAGCTACAGCCGTACAGCTTGTAAAATGTTAAAAATGGGGGGGAAGGAGATCTGTTTTTTTAGAGGAAACTTTATAAAAACTAAAACTGCAGATTGTCTGCTCACTGTTAGTGTGCTGGGCTAGTACCCAAAACCAGAGGAATGTTTTCAATCACTGTCAGTGCCATTGTAAGAATAGTAAGCAGCTGATAAAGCCTTTTTGATCTATTTCTTCCAAGTCTACTATTAACTGTCTTCTGTCCTTCAGGATATATAATTTGAATGTATAAATCCAATACATTTTAAATATTAGTCATCCTAGAGAGAAAGAAAAAATTTTGTAAAATATTTCTATTACTCTTCTAAAAAATACGGTGGGAAAGATATACTAGAGATTTTGACTGCTCTGTTCTCCTTCCTTGTACTGTAACAGCACTTGGTTGTGCAGGCTGGAATAAGTCTTTCCACTCTGTCAGCTGGATGAATGCAAGAAGACAGGATTATTTTTGTGCTGTACAGGTTAAATGGGGAAAGATACAGCTTTTTGATAATCCAAAGCCTAATTAAAATGAAGCTGTTCAATAAGACTTCTGATAATGCACATCAAACAGGCACAAGCCCCTACATAGAATACATTCTGAATGTCCCATGCACATACTGTGATGTCTAGACTGTTTTTTCTTTGTTCATCAACGTCTTTGAACATCATTCTTCAAACTGCATTTTCACAAACAACGTATTTTGAATAGAAAAATGAACAAGCTCATTTTCTGAAAGGAATGCATCACTGAGGTGACTGCAACATCACCACTGGTAACTGATGCCTTGGTTTAGTGAAGCACTGTTGCAACTTGAAAACTGCCTTACTGCTTTGAATAAGGAAAGAGATAGGCTAGGAAACACACTGACATTGTTTTCTTCTCATTTGGTTTCACGTGCTTAATCTGGTATTGTATATTTTGTGTGTCATGTGGAGACTGTGATTGCATTCTGTAGTGTGCATCAACATCAGGAGGTAATTAAATTTACAAGAAACTCTTTGAAGGAGAGGAGAAAATACACCAGCAAAATGTGCGGATTGGAAATAGATTTGCTGCTTTACTTTTGTCCTTGTGTTTACCCCAGGATGATTCAGTACCTGTTTTCATTTTCCTGGATACTACTTTTACAATGACATTACATTATCTATTCTAGCTATCCTGTTTGCGTGACCTGAATTTGCACTTGATGCAAGTGAATTTCAAATCACATTGGAAGAATAGGTACAACTGGCCAAGATGTTAAAGTCCACCCACAGACGTAAACTAAAGAGGTGGTTTAAATGGCTCCTGATGGACGACTTTTCCTGGATAGTACTCACATCTTGAATGCAGAGTAAAACATTTACAGGAATATATGGTAATATATTTGGTAGGTTAAATTATTTATTTTTCTGCATTTCTAACTGACTTAACCCTGCCAGAATGAAATTATTGAAGTTGATACAAACTTTTATATAATAACTGTCTGTCATAAAAGATGCTGAGATTTGCTAAATTAATCTATAAGAACTTTGAAAATTGTATCAATTGTATGTACTGTCTTTTTCTTGTGTAGGAAGGTCTAATAACAATAATAATAGTTTGAACACACTTTCTCTGTTTATGAACAGAAGGCAATAAAAACACTTCATTTATTTTGTTATTCCTAATTAAAAAAGGTTATATCCAGAGCAAAGCAAGAATCCAGATGATAAGCTTGCACGAGGACAGTGCTGCTTCTTACAATGCAGTATACTGTTATCCCAATTTTAGTAGCACACATTAATTCCTGCTTTCTTCTCAAGTGGCATTGCCAAGAGAAAACACCATTTATACCTGTCACACCACTTGTCTCTTCATCAGCTTAGTCCTGCCTGCTTGTCGCGCGTTGCTTTGCTGATGTAATGGTGGTGGGAGAGCAGGAAATAACCAACGACGGTATCCAAACTGCTCATAGAGAGTGCTAGGAGCTTACCGTGCCGGTGGACAGTATGCTCATGTAGCCAGCACCTGTACTGTCTTTTGATTTAAAGTTTAAATCATAACACAGAAGAGAAAGGAAACATATTTCTCTCATTGACTTTAAATTTAAAATGCCAGAGGGACTATTTGATACGCTGATATATACACAATATGCAGGTTTTAAGCAGTTCAGAAGACTTTTAGGCCTTTTTTTTTTTTCTTCTAATTAAGTTTAGAGGTTTTAATTTTCTTTGAAGCATATCTGTAGAAAGCCTGTTAATGTGTGTTCAGATTTTCAGGTTTTAAAATGTTTCAAAGAAATCTCTTGGAATTGCCAGTAATTTGAAAATACTACGCAGAGGCAGATTTTCCGGAGAGAAAGGAAAATTCCTAAATAAGTGTCAAGTTCATCTGATGATTAATTGGATATTCATGTTCTGTCTGAATTTTCCCAGTTTCTCTCTTCCAACTCTGATTTGAGAGTAGTGAAGGATATTATAAACACAGACTTTCTCTTCCTTTGAATAATATTTGGTCTAAAGCAGTAGGAATGAAACAGAACAGAAGCCATAGAAGTCCTGCAATATGTGCAGGATTTTCAGATGGGTTAAAGCATGTTGAGCCTCCAGATTGTAAGTTAAACGTTTGGCAAAGAGTGTGTCTAGCATCTCCTACTCCTTTTCACTTGCTAATATAAATTACAGAAGCCAAACTCAAACAGCAGAAGTGACTTTACTCTGTGGAGAAACGGTAAATGAGTAACATTTACAGGATATTCTGTTTTATACTATGGACCTCTGAAAATCAAAATCAAAAGCTAAAAGGAGAGTTAGAAGTGAAATCATGCTGTACTTTGACACATGGTAAAAACAGTTATTCCATAGCATCGCTAGTTTAGTTATAATGTTTACAATGAATATAGGCTACTTGGTGTCTGACACTCGCACTGTTGAAGATAATTACTTAAGTGGGAGAATATACAATTAACTGTGAAACTGCTGCCTCATTCAGCACAGAGGTTTTGGTTCAGTTAGGAAAAAAATCCTTGTAGTGTGGTCTCGAACAATTTGTATTTGATTGCCACAGTTACATGCAGGGGAGCTACTTAGATGCTGTGAGGGGCCTTGTCAAAACAAGTGAGTCACACAGTATGTGTTTTACTCATAAGCATTTATGTCTATAGGAAATCTAGCCTCACATCAGATGTTTTCTGCAACACAAATGCAGTTGTGTATTAGCAAGAGTAGATGGGCGTAAGAAAGAAGGATTATGTATTTCTTTCCGATATCAGATGATTTGTTAAGCTAACTTTTGAAGGCAAAATTGCTGATCTGGTCAATGGGAGTTTTACATTAACAGTTTCAAGATTTAGTTTTTAGCAAAATCTACTTAATGCAGAGTATCTGGAATCAATCACTTCCTTTCTTTTCTACACACATATTAGGCAAGTCAAGCAAGATACAAGCCCGAACAAAGAACTGCAGGATCATATATAACCACCAGCGCAACTAAGAAAAGGTGATGGGTGACAGTAGCAGGTGACTCTCTCCTGAGAGGTACTGAGGTACCCATTTGCCAACCTGATGCACTCTCTAGAGAGCTGTGCTGCTTACGGGGGGCTTGTATCAGGGATGTCACCAAGAGACTACCAAGCCCTATACAGCCCACCGACTATTATCCACAGCTGTTGTTTCACGTGGGCACCAGTGATACAGCCGGGAGCAGTCTGAGGAGTATCAAGAAGGATTACAGACCCCTGGGAGTAGCAGCAAGGGACTCTGTAGCATAGATAGTTTTGGCATCAGTCCTCCCGGTCAAAGGGAGGGGGTTTGAAAGGGTCAGTCGAATCTGGAAAACCAACAAATGGTTACAGGATTGGTGCCACAGCCAGAGGTTTGGCTACTTAGAACATGGGGCTCGCTTTGAGAAACCTGGTCTGCTG
>NW_009606555.1:0-1129 GCF_000690535.1 Cariama cristata | reverse complement strand
CATAGGCTCGCCAAGTTGGTAGAAACGGCTTTAAATTAAAATTGCCAGGGGAGGGGAACCTTAATCCATCCCATTCCTACCAGTTTGAGGCCAGTGTGAACAGTAGATGCCCAGAGCCTGGAGAGGGATCACAGGTCGGCAGGAGAGCACCTGAAGAGCAGCACAAAGGAATCCCAGCCATTCCAGCCAGTAAGGCAGCTTCATGGGGGGCCAACTTAAATGCCTCTGTGCAAACGCTCATAGCATGGGGAATAAACAAGTGGTGTTAGAGATGTGTGCACGCCTGCAAGGCTATGACCTTATTGGCATCACGGACACATTGTGGGAAGGCTCCTATGACTGGAGTGTTGGAATGGAGGATAGAGGCTCTCTTGGAAGGACAGGCAGGGGACACGAGGAGGAGTGTTGCCCTCGATATCAATGACAGCTGGAGTGCACAGAGCTCTGCCTGGGGATGGATGAGGAACCAACTGATATCTTAGGGATCAGGATTAAAGGGAGGGCAGAGACAGATGACATTACAGTGGGGGTCTGCTACAGGCCACTCGATCAGGAACACTGAGTGGATGAGGCCCTTTATAGACATATAGGAGGAGTCTCATGTTCACAAGCCCTGGTCCTCAAGGGGGACTCCAACCACCCCCATATCTGTTGGAGGGACATCACAGTGGGGCATAAGCAATCCAGGATGTTCCTGGAATGTGTTGATGATAACTTCCTTCTCTAAGTGATAAAGGGGCCAACGAGGAGACATGTTATGCTAAAACTTGTTCTCACCAACAAGGAGGGGCTGGTGGGGAATGTGAAGCTGAAGGGCAGCCTTGGCTCCAGCGACCATGAAATGGTGACGTTCAAGATCCTTAGGGCAGTGAGAAGGGCGCACAACAAGTTCACCACCCTGGACTTCAAGAGAGCAGATGCTGGCCTCTTCAGGGAGCTGCTTGGTAGAGTAGCATGAGGTAAAGCCCTGGAGGGAAGAAGGGCCCAAGAAGACTGGTTAGTATTCAAGGATCACCTCCTCTAAGCTCAGGAGCGATGCATTCCAATCAAGAAGAAGTTAGGCAAAAACACCAGGAGGCCTGCACTGATGAACAAGGAGCTCCCGGAGAAACTCAAACACAAAAAGGAA
>NW_009606554.1:27197-48921 GCF_000690535.1 Cariama cristata | reverse complement strand
ATGCTGAAAAAAAAAAACCAACCCCAACAACCCAGCAACCCCCAAAACGGGAAGTGCTACGTAGGATCGGTAGCAGGAGGTTGGTCCCTTCTGACTCTCAGGTGCATTAGGAGGTGGGGTAAAGTAGCGGTTTGGTTTAGGCTTTTCTTCCCCCCCCCCGTTTTGTTGTTTCATTTAAAGGGTTTGCATTAAGGTAGACTTGGCTGAACTTTGGTAACTTGAAAGGGTTCTTAATAGTGACCCAGAATACCTACAGGAATACAGAAAACGAGATCCAGATGTAGAATTGTATAAAATAAAATGGATTAAATTAAGATGTAGTTAAACACGGTCTGACATCTTTAATTGAGGACTTTTGCTTTTGCCACTGTGTATGTGTGGTTGTACTTGCTTAGCACAGGAAAATAAACGCTCCTAACATCACTGCCGTGGCGTTACATTTAAGGGTGAAGAAGTCTAAATATTTCCTATAAAAATAAAGCCTTCAGAAATGCTTATTGATTAAAACGTATTACGCTAAAGTATCTATCATGTAAATTAAATTCTAAAATGTAATGAACGCAGCCAAATGGCATTTTGATAGATTGTTCTATTCTGTTTTTAGTAAAAAATAGCTCACTTTTATCATAATTTAATTTCTGTGCATACTGTAAAACCTGTTGTGGAGTATCGCTGTACAAACCTTAATCTCGTTCTTGCAGAATAAATGTGACAGTCTGACTTGAACAGCTTGTAGGTTCTCCTTTGAAGCGTTCTGGTAACGCTAGCTTAAAGTTGTTTGAACAATATTCATTACCTGCTTTTGAGGACTTGTGATTATTTATACGTGTTGCGGATTGAGGCTGTTCACCTTTTGGCGGGTTCACCGGGCAATCTGTACGCCGTGCGAAGTTTATTAACTTTTATTGCGCACCGTCTGTCTGTGGAGAGTCCTGGAGTGACCAGAGAGGTAGAGAGTACCTTCATCCATTTGTAGAATAGTTAATTTGTTTCAAATTAGCTTGCTTTTTTTTTTTTGTTTTTTTTTAATCCACCCATCTGCATGAAGAGGTAGTGTAATATTTACTCCCACTTGCAGATGAAGCAATATGCTATAAAAACTATCATTACTGGGTATGAAGTTCAGTCTTACAGAACTGTCCATGCCTCCCTCCTTCCCTCCCCTGTTATTCATTTGTACTAACGTATTTTGAGTGTGGAATTATAGAAAAAAAAAAAAAAGCTTTCGTCTGCACTTCCATTACTCAGTTCCAGGGAAAAAAAACCTGAAGGATTTATGCTTAACGCAGTTCCACCTGCGCGCTGCAAACTCCAGCTCTTGTAGCTGTGGGTCTGGATGGCTTTGAAGCTGTCGTTTTTCTGCATGAGAAAGTTATAAGGAGCTGAGACGGTGTAGTCCCGTATCGCTGGCAGCGGAGCGACGTGTGCCCTGTCTGCTCGCGACTTCCTCTTCTGCCTTCTGTTACAAGGCGACGTTTAACTGTTGATGAGCTTCCACCTGCCTTGTGATATTGAACAGCAGGTTGCTCAAGATTGTATCAATATTAATTAAAAACAGAGCCAGGAACACTTTAGGGTCTGACTCTTTTCGTTATTTATTTTGTTTCGCTAAATAACCTCTTGTTTATAGGAAGCGAGATTTCAAGGCTTGGAAGCAGGATTAAATAATTCAGAGCTTGGATGGAAGAACAAAAAGGTCTGTTCACGAATGGAATGTGAGATGCAAAAATGACAGTTTCCTACAGGTGTCAAACGTGGCTCTTCACTTGAGACTGTACCTGAAAGGCACGCGCTGAACACTTAGCCCTTTTCTCTAGTAAAGGTTAGTTATATTTCCTTAAAGAAACGATGGGATTAGCGTGGCATTTCTGCATCGGTTTGCCCCACGGTTGAAGAGGGACTGGTGTTTGATAGCTGATGGCAAGGGCATCGCAGTGCGTAGAGAAAACAGATCCTTGCAAGCGGTGAATATTGTGGCAATAAATGTGAATTAAATCACCGGAGAAATGCTGTTGCCCTCGAGTTAAAACTGCATCTCCTGTTTGGAGGCAGTTCTGTGATCTGAATTAGGCTGACGTACAGCAGCGCAAAGGTTACCTGCCGTTGTGTGGTCCTGTTTCGAGTTTGTAGGTTTTGGTGTTGCCATCGCCTTCGCCATAAAATCGACTGCTGGAGAGCAGGAAAACGAGCTCCGTGTCCCTGTGGGTACGGCATGCAGTGCTCTTTAAGATCTTGCTTAGTATTTCTGAATATGTCTGTGTATATCTCTGTATCAGAGGAGGCGGTTGGTCCTGCCGTATCTTTTTGACCAGCAGAGTTGTGCAAGTCGAGCTTGGCTCTCGGATCCAAGTTGGATCTGCAGGATGAATGGAAGAAGTTAATACCGTTTGAAAACTTAACAAACTGTCTGTTGAAGTATTTTGACAATAAACAGAAGTCTCAAAATGTCATCATAGCTTTTTAGGACAGGCACATGTGCTGGTAAAAAGTGCAGTTTCTTGTTGCTTTTGAGCGGAACGGCGTAACTTGTTACTGTCAAGCTAGGGAATGGAAATCCAAAGGCAAATCTTGCTCACGCATTTGTTTTTTAAAATCTCATCCTGGTATTGCATCATATATGATTAAAGTAAGGATGGAGTATTAATTCTCTGCATGCTGTGACTAATTGTTTAAGGTGAAGCCTTGATCTTATAACATTATAAAATTTGTAACAAAATCTGTAAAAACGAAGTAGTAATGAGTAGCTTTTAAATACTGGAGCACTTCTGTTACTGAATTAGAAACAGGTGGAGTTGTTGGCATCTTTTAGTTGGACCTGATTGTACCAGAGCATGAGCTGATTTGCTTGAAGTGAAGGAGTTAACATGCTTCAGGCGATCACATCTTGGTGTTTAATTTTGTTCATCTGTGCAGGTCACTGTAGAACTTATAGTTTCTGTCCTAAAAGTAGACAATACTGTTTATAATGGTATTTAAATATGCATGAAGAAAAGAGTCTCTAGCTCCTGTAAAGAAGTTTATGCTCCCTGTGACCCGATCAGAGATGTGTCGTGAAAGCAGCTCGGTAGTTCTGCAGGGAGATACAATACGGAGAACTGAGGGGGATGTAAAAGCCAGTGCATTGCTGCCAATATACTCTGATAGCTGTCGTTGCTTCTCTGCAGCAGGAAGACTTTGATATTTATTTTTTTTTTTTTTTAAATGGTGATCAGGGTGGTGTCCCTGGACATCCAACACGCATGACATACTAGAAGAAAGGCCGTTGATGTACTTGTGGCTCGAGGATGTGGCTTTCATAGGATTCCTTGAATCCTATTCCTTGAGTCCTGTTCCTTGGAAAGAAATTTCTGAAAGCTCTTCTAGCCCTCTTTGCTGTTCCTCAAATGAAATAGTGCCCATCTGAAACATGGCAGAATTAGTGCGTGTTTCAATCCCTCTGCTCTTCTGCCAAGTTTGCGGTTAATTGGATAATGTATTGAGAAATGCAGTAGCGAGGATTTGGAATATGGTAATGGCTGGGATTTTTTTGAGAAAAGATTGCACGACTTGGCTGCGTATAACAATACCAAATAAGTAATGGGTGAAACATTTGCTATAGAAGAAATTACATGCAGTCTGAAATTCCAGTGAACAATTATTCTTTATTTGCAAGCTGATTTGTAATGCAAAAAATGGATGTAGAAAAATGCATAATCCAAAGTTTCAGTTTGATCACACTGAGGCTGAAAATAAAGGCAGCGTATTTATTAGATAAAGAACAGATATATGGATGGATGCTTAGTATTTCTTAAGACACCAGGCAGGCAGTGCTGATTGACTTGTGGTCCTTTTTATGTAAAAAGGGTAGTAAATTCCCCTCTTGTATATTCAGGTTTCTCTTGCATGTGTTCTTTACATTTTATTCTTTG
The DNA here is from genome assembly GCF_000690535.1 of Cariama cristata. Classification (NCBI taxonomy): domain Eukaryota; kingdom Metazoa; phylum Chordata; class Aves; order Cariamiformes; family Cariamidae; genus Cariama; species Cariama cristata. The sequence goes on along the minus strand of NW_009606554.1, from coordinate 45,013 downwards.
CTCGTCTTTGGGCTTGGCTGTTTCCCATATACTTCATGGGCAAGGTGTTGAAAATACAGCGTTTTCTGGATTGAGAATACAGTGACAGTGTTCCAGCATTGCATGAAGGAGTAGGGAAGAAGACGTGAAGCTGAGAGGGAGAAAGCTGAGATGGGATAGTTGGCAGAAGGCAAGGCATCGAGGGCAAAGAGATTTGTACAAGAGTGCTCGCACGTGGGATTGTAGGTGTGGTGCTGAATTTACCAGGGAAGATGAGAGGAACTTAGACCTCACCATCAGAATAGTTAATGTCCTTAAACTAGTGAAAATAAGATAAATCTTACCCATTTTGTGACATATATGTTCTCAGCTTGTTTTTGTTGTCTCTGGTTGACAAGGCCAATAAGTATTTTCTGCTTTTATTGTTGTAATGAAGAAAATACAGTATATTACATTGCTTGGGTTGTGAAGAACATGGAAATCCAGACAGATAGCTGAATGTTGAGAGTGTTAAGTTTTTATGAAAGATTGAACACAAAGTGTGCAGATGTTGGGTGTAGGTTGTTGGATGTAACACTGCTCTTCCCTGTTGCCCAACAGTACTTGCATTTCTGGGAAGGCAGTAGGCAGTAAGGAATTTGTACCAGACCCACCACAGCTCCCTGAGCATGCTCCTGTTTTGACTCTAGCGAAGATACAGCAGTTCTTACTACGCTGTTACTCGGTCACTTCTGTGACTTAGCAGAGTGAAGTATTTAGCGTGAATAAATGTATTTCTCGACATGAAGGCGCTAAAGCCGGGAGATGGCCTGACGGCTCTGCGGATGTGTTACAGCAGACGTCGGTTTGGAGTCGGAGCCTTTCAGACTAATGTTGTCTAATAGCTTTTTGCCTTGCTGGCAATTTGCTTGCTGCCTTGCCTTGCAATAACTGAAAGCCTTTGTGGAGGGTTGGGGTAGTAAGGCAGTTTCTGGAGCTGTGCGGCCCTTCCCGGGGGGTGCTGCTCTGCCTCCCGGCCCCCTTCGTGGGTCCGCTCTGGCGAAACAGAGGTAAAGATTACCTCTTCTTTGGAAAGCTCAAAAGCAAATGCACAAAAATATTTAAGCTGCTGTATTTAGGTGCTTTAAATTCCCCCACATCTTTGTGTTTCTGGCTGTGAGCTTTTTAAGGCGTGTAAGGATGTAGGCCATGGCTGTCTCTGAGGCTTTTTCAGGGGAGTTAATAGATCAGAACTGAGCAGATCCTGTTGTTCCTATCTTTTGTGTGGAGATGTACCTTAGTGAAGAAGCAAGCTTGGATGCAACCGCATCTGGCAGTGCCAGCGTGAGGTTTCAATAAATGGTGTGAAAATTTAGGCTAAAGTACTGGTAAACGTCTGGACTAATCCCACAGTGGAGCTCGACCCTTCCTTTTGCTGAACGCAGCGATCTGTTGTTTGGCCAACGGTCAGGTGAGCCCAGGCGTGCATCGCACACGAGTACGCGGGTGAGACCCAACTGTGGTCACGTTTTGTAGTATCCCTTGAGCTGTGGGGGGCGGATGGTCCTGTGCTGGTGTGTTACCGCATGGCGTTGGGGTTGCTCTTACAGGTTTGGGGTGTGCGTGCAGGGAGCCTGAATCCCTTCTGATGCCTGCGTTGTAGAGCTGAGAAATGTTGGCTTCAGTCTGTGGCTCGCATGTGACGAGCGGAGGACAGTAACGCTGCAGGGAAGTAAAAATAAAAGCAAGTGGAGTCAGGGAAATGACGCTGTTTAAAGGACTGGATGGGACAGAGGGAAGCGGTGAAGAAAGGAAGGAGTTAAGAGTGAGCTTAAGCCTAGGACTTGGAAATGAAACTTACTGCAGTGCAGTTGGGAGAAGAGGAGAGCTTATTTTAGAATTTGTATAAATATTCGGCGGCGCAGCTGGGCAGTATGGAGGGTCTCCCGACAAATGCCTGGCTGTAGTGTTGCAATCAAATCCAGCTCACCTGCACTCGCAGACCGTATAAAAGGATAGCCTGGGGTTTACCACCGAGCTGTTCTTGTGGAAACAGCCTGGGAAGATTTGTACGTGAGATACCAGGGTGATGGTATAACTTCAGAGTACGCTGACAGATTTTTAATGTTGCCCGGTGACAAATAGGAATTATGTTCCTGTTAGACTTAAATAGCTTTTTAACCACTTGGATGATATTTTAAGGTATTATGAATAGTAGAAGCATTCTCATTGTTCTTACAAAAAAAACCTAACAAACAACAACAACAAGAAAAAACCCAAAGAACAAACAAAAAGGCAATTTAACAGCTTTTGGCTCCCCCGCCCCCCCAAATGAAGACTCAGACTAGATATATATTCGATGCAAAGAGGTGGTATGTTTTGCATGGAAATGCCCTGGCCTATTCCTATAGAAACTGAACTGCAATGCTAAAAGGTAGTGCTGCAGATGATGAAATGCGTAGAAGTTTGATGGGTTAAGTCTTACTCCTTCTGCTCTCTCCGGTACCTCTGCTAGGTTTTTTGAGGTTGCAAGGTGTTGCTGATCCAGTATGTTAAGGAAAACAAAAGATTTCTCTAACCAGAATGGTAAGCTTCAGCTGGTGTGCATCGGCCCATCAAAAATCTATACGCTGTGAGTACTTTGGGCAGTAATGCGTGGGGGACTGGTGCTAGCGTACAAAGCCTGTAATTGGTTTGGATTCAGTTTGAGGGATAGTCAGTAGGTAGTAGTGACTTTGAAGTAAGTTGGGCGTTTCAGCCTTGCTGTACGCGGTTGGTGCTGTGCCTGCTCTGGACCCTGCTCAGGGTCTGCTCGGGGCTCCCAGCGTGTCCCTGGGCCTCCGCCGGGTTACTTCTCCGTCTGGAAAACATCCGCAATGCTTCCAACCCCTCTTTGAAAGCACTTTGAGATACAAGATTGTGAGTTAGCCCTTAACTGTTCCTTTTTGCTACTGCTTAATTCTGTGTTGTGGATAAATAAGAGGTAGTTGTTGTTACATTTTCTGCACCTTTGTTACCTTTCCTTGTAAATGGATTAGACAGAGGATGTACTACTCTTGATTTATAGGTACTTTTCAGGCTTGTTGCTGGAAGCAATGTCTATAGAAATGAATGGGAAAGAATAACTGAGTAGTTGGGTGTCCTAAAAGAGTATTGTGGATGATTGGTAGCAAATTACTGGGAGAAAATGTTTCCTGCAAATGGTTATAAAGTTATAACCCGGAGTTACTCATACGTACACCGGTCTTACTCTAAAACATACTTCCATGTTCTTTGGCATACTGTTTGAAGGCAAGATATGCAATTTATCAAGTTTCCCTTCAGATTCCTCTGTACACTAAAGACTGCTTAAAATTTACATTATAGGCACCCAGTGATATGAATGTTGAATTTAATATTCAACAGTTTGTGGTTGCAGCATTTAAAACTGCAGTCCTCGGCTGGCTGCAGCCGTAGGTTTGAAACAGCTCCCTGTTTCAGAAAGACCGGCCAGCCTCTGCCCGCTGAAGGGGGATCTTCGGTCGCTAGCAGGGCTTTTATCCAAGCCACGCTCCGGTGGTTGTAAGGACTCTAACTGGCATCCCGCGAGCCCCCCGAATGGCAAAAGAGAGGGATATGTTCAGAGCAGTTTTTATGTAAGCTGTTAGACTCGTATCTGAAGGCTGAGATTCTTTATTCACTGAAGAGATGTGATGGGGTAGCTTGAAACTTTTTCTTACAGCAACTTTTATCCAAATTGTTCAGGTTTTGTAGTCTAGGTATCGATAGCCTGCTGAGACTGTCGGCGGGGTTAGAGGTTATGATTTAGATGTCTTCTTGTGCCATCAGAAATATCGATCGCCTGCTCATTCCGCATGCGTTCGCTCCCTGAAGAGCTGTGAGGCCGGCGAGGTGCTGTGCTCCGTGGCTGCTCCTGCTCCCCGCCGCTGCCAGTCGGTCTGGTGTGCTCAGCTCCCTGAACTTTGCCAAGGTGAATAAGCTTTATCCCTATTTAGCACACCACAAAGGCCCTGACCCAGTAAGCGTTATCGCATGTGCTTAATTTTTAACACATGCGTAGTCATCTTCTGACCGAGCTTGGGTGGGAAGGAGCTGCCTTTTCTAACCCGGCCCAAGGTTAAGTTGTGAACAGAGATGAATCTCTCTGTACTAGTCCAGTGGCTTCTCAGTCTCTTCCTTCATCTCATGTTTCTGATCAACTTGATTCTTTTTCTTGTTGTTTCATTGATGTGAAATGCAAATGTTGTCAGTATAGCTCAATAAAATTTATACTTGTGTTTTGTCTGTAATTATTTTTCATTTTACTTTTATTGGGTATTTACACATTTTATTGCGTGTACATGTCAAAGTAAATTTGTATTGTGTTCTCACTTAAACATGTTTGTTTCATTTTTGGGCATAAATAGAATGTACCCTTTGTCTGTGATCTGAAATATGATAATGTTAATTTTGTCAGCAAGCTACATATCTATTTTTCTGTTGCAACTTCTGTGTGTGTGTGTTAACATTGATAGTACTCAACTTTGGTTTGGTATGTCTGGTATGAGCATAGTTGCTTTTCTAATATTAATTGTGGATGTGGGATAATAGTAAACATTTAAAAACAGAGAGCCAGTAGTCTTGCAATGGATTTTCTGTGGAGAGACCTCTGTGCAGAGTGGCTTACACAATTGTAACCTTAGTTTCTTTTATTTGAGTGCAAGAAGTGTTTCATATATTTAAAAAATAAAAAAGTTGTGAATACACTGATTACTCCTCCCTTCCTTTCTTCCAGCTCTGTCCTGTCTTTCAGGAGCTCCAGTTTTCTTCTGCTTATAGGTTTCTGCACGTTTTCTTTGGCATCAAGTCTCGCTATCAGAATTCTTCAGATGTTGGAAAAGGACAGCTTGCTAATATTGTGTCTTCAGCTCATCTCTCCACTGCTGTTCACAACACCCTGCCCGTTTTCTCAAGCAAACGTACTTTATACTCGTAACTACTGCTTGAACTCGGAATAGCTTTTTTTCATTCCTTTCAAAAGTGGGTTGATACTTGCTGCTTTGTGGGGGTAAGCTCGGGGGGCTGCTGTGCTCTTGCTTTGCAGGGTACAAGAAGCATTAGGTGTGTGGTGAAGCAGACACTAAGGAGGGAAGAATCTGTGAGAATTTATTTTGTGTACTTTCCTAACGAAGAAAGCTTTTTTAGTGTGAGGCTTGCTCCTGCAAGACTGTGGGTGCCTCTGTGTTACTCACGGTCCTTAACTCCTGCAGGACTGGGGATTATTCCCAGTTTTAGATCAGGATTTGAGCCAAATTAAATTGTCTTACAAAGCCAAGCTCTCAGTTTTATGTATAAAACATTGTTTGCTGTTTTCATGCTCGCGAGGAGGAGCCAGTTTCAGGCTTTTTAGGTATATGCATGCAGAGCTTTGGTCAGTCCCATGACCTGAAAGCTGCATTGTAAAACTGTTTTCTTCTGTGCAACTTCTGACGTTCGTTTCTGTCTTTCCAAGTCCTTTGCTGTGCTCCATGCCATCAACTTCTGAAACTAGAACTGGGTGGCTTTTTTTTTTTCTTGGGATAGTATGTTAAATACAGCATGAATGATTAAAACAGCACACACATGCTGTGTTGTGATCAGCTTGTTTTAGATAACAAATGAAAATCTGTTAGCATCTGAGAGATCCTGGCATATCCTGAGAGTAGTTAGTTCTTTAACGTGCCAAGCTAAGTAAAACTTGATTAATGTCACTATCTGGGATTTTCCGTCCTGTAAATAGGACTTGAAGTCTAAAATTGGGACTGTGAAAACCTACTTTAACTAAGATTAGAAGAAGAACTTCGTAATTCAGATTGTTTTCAAGATCTTAGAAAGTGGTCAGTATGCCCCAGAGCTGTTGTCCATGCCATCTTTTTGAAAATTAACTTTACTGCAAGGGCTAAAAAATTCCCTTGGGACGGCAGCACACCCTATTTGGCCATTCCATGTTGTAAAAGGTGCTTTCTGCGCTTGCCTGCTGCCTGCTCTGCCGGAGGTGGTTGTGTCTCCAATCTCGTGGGTCTGCAACCTCTGATACCCTTCAGGATCCTTGCTGGTGAAAGGTGATGGTAGGCAGGCATTCTGTAGTCAGCTCGCTTCTGGAGCACGTAAGCAAATGTGGAAGCTCCTGATATCAGGAAATGTTGGACATATGTATTATTTTTCATTTTCTAGGTGAACTTTGGTTTTGTGCAGATAGATTAAATGGAAGCTGCTAAGCTAGCAGGCATGCCTGGTTGAAAAAACACACCTACTGCTGTTGGTTTTGGGCATTCGTTGCTCTTTATCTTGTTCACTTCTAGGTATGTCATGACAAAACGCAGCCATATATCATAGTGTTTTTATGCCCTATTTATTTGCTATAATCATTTTACCAACAAATTGTAAAGTTAATTTCAGTGGTAAGAAATTTTCATTCTATAGCTAGATTTTTTTTTTTTTAAAGTTGACAGTTGGCAGCAGCCTCTTTGTATGGTTTCTTGATTGTCAGCTCTTCATTATAAATTTGCTTTCTAAATGCTGACTTAAGGCCTGACACTTTGTTTGTTTAACTGTCAGTTACACTAGTTTGGAACCTAATAAAAGCCTCTCGGATCTTCCTATTGAACTGGGCCATCCTTTACCGCCCCAGTGACTGCAGTAAACCGACGGTAACAGTATCTTTCAGCATCTATCCCATTTTTGCTGGAACCCTGCTTAGGGTGTCTTCTGGTTCTTTAGCCTCTCTGTACCGGTAGTTAGTTGTCTGGTAAAAGGTCACTGTAATGTTTTAATTGGATTTTTCAGCTGCAAGGAATATAGAATATAGAAATGTAAGGTTATTAATAGAGTAGCTCTGATCTTGAAGGATTCCAAAACATTTTCTGCACTACATGTACAAGAATGGTTTAGTTTTACTGCTCGTTCAGGGATAATCATCGATTTTGTTGTGGAGCGTGGAAGCTGGATGTTCTATCAGGAAGATCAGGAGGAGTGAGGAGCACATCCCTGCGAGGGGTGGGGGGGGAAATCTGGGAAGGTGGAACATTGTTCCCAACCTGGAATTTCCCCAGGATACAGAGTCAAACTGTGCTACTGTTGAAGGTGCCAAAGGATCTTTGACAAGTTTAGTTTTGTTTTTAATCTGAAATCTTTGAAAAAGGTCATGGGCAATAGACAATTAGAGAAACACTTGACTGACCTTGTTAGTGTATTTTTGTGGAATTATTGTGCTTTACAGTTATTGCTGCTTTACACAGATGGTTATTGCTGGCTTCCATCTGTTTGTTAAGGAAAAGTAAAGACAGAAAATGGCAGCTTTAACTGGGTTTTTAACCAGAACTTTTAGGTTTGATTTCTTCTTTGACCATGTCAGGTTAATCTGTTGGGTACGGTGCACTGTGGTTTCAAGGAAAAGAGATCAAAGTGGGAGCAGGTCTGCACAATGTGGGTCACGATAGCAGTTTCCTGTGTTTCGGGCACCCTTTTCTTTGAACAATCCTCAGGTATGTAGTACGGTATCGCCCTGGCAGGTGGCCAGGCCAAGGGAAGGACTCTGACCAAGACTGGCGTTGTGGAAACCATTTAAGCAAAGTACTTCATGGCAAAAAAACATCCTTCAGCTCGTATTGCTGCTTATTTCCAGTTTAACCTTAGTGCTCTCAGAATGAATGACTTCGTGCTGCCCCAGTGGAGTTTTCCCTGGTTTTGCTAAAATCTGCTCCCTTACACTGTCGCGATGGTTAAAAACTTTAAAATCTTTCAAGGCTTGCAGGTGTGGGAGTTTCCTGCTGGCGCTGATGTAGCTGAGCTGACACCAGTTTTAGCAATCCTCTGTTCCCCAGTTTCTGAAGATCGGTGGGAGAAGGAGCCCCAGAGATACAAGAGAATGATCCAGGCTTTCACCTGATGAAGAACTAAGCAAAATGGAAAACTTCTTCAAAGTCCTGTCATCCCACTTGTGGCGCTCAGAGTTTTTTTTCACCTGACTACTCTCTTTGAACCGGTGGATGATTTGTTCTTTCATTTGGCAGAAGTTTCAGGCGGGATGGAAAAATGAGCCTGTCTGGTGGGAGAGCTGTTTGTAGGGGTCCTGAGCAGGGTACAGAGCAGTCGTTTTATTTCTCCGGCTCCTTTGCCAGTTGCTCAACCAGATGTCCTCAGTAGTTTGTGCTGTAAGATGTTAAGTAATTAGATCATTCAGATTCTAGTTAAACATAATTAGAACCCTGTGTAAACTGAGTGAAGCTGACAGGTTTTATAGGTTGGTCATAGCAAAAATATCAGATGATACAGCTCAGCATTAATACAAAAAGATTTAAGCCTCCCTGCCCTCAGATAAAGAGGTGTTTAGTCTCCAAATTTAATCCTTAATTGGAACTACAATTTATGGAACTTACTAAAAATGTTCTCAGAATCTTGGAAGCCTCACTCAAAAGTGCTCCCATATAGTGTTTACTGGTTGAATTTTCTTCTCCTGTGCTCCTGAATTTGAAATAGCAACTGCTAGGTAGCTTCTCTATGTAAAGTTAAACAGAAAGATAACAGAATTCTGCATTTTTTTCCCTGTAATTTAAATTAGTGGGTAAGTCGGTCGCAGTGGTGCCCCTTGAGTTGAGAAGGGTTTGAACAAGTGGTGCCATCTCTGCTTTGCACGCCGGTTCCCTTTCCCAGCCTGTGGCTGACTTGCCTTTTTGGATCGTCTAGCTGTCGCACAGTTGTGTGAGATGCCTTGTTTCCCACCAGCTATCCCACTGCGAGCTGAGTTCATAACCATCAGATTTCTTTGGTTATTGTTAAATAGCAGAACTGGAGAGAATCTCCGTGTAATATGACCGTGTGCGTAGGTATTGCAAAGTAACCGAAGTAAACGCAAGATTGTGAGCACAGGGCTGAAACGTTAGCTGCGTGTTCCGGCATTTGATTATTGTTATTTTATTACAGCACTCTGAAGCTAATCCTGATTATTTCTGTCCCTCATCTTTTACAGATATGACACATTATTTTGTTGTTTGTTTGCTGGCAGGCGAAACATGTTTTCTGAAGGAAAGTGTTAACAGATACGCTGATAAAATGTCTGTCTTCTAAAAACAGTCTGAAGACAAATTGAGTATTTGTCTACATGTGGTGTTCACACTGTTGTTATGCTAGCTAGCGAACAAATTAACAAGATGATTCTTGTCTTTTATAGGGTGTAAACTTTCTTTTTAAATGTTGTAGGGAGTCCTAAGTTGTGAACTAGACCCGGGGTCTGCTGGATGCTCTGGAAGCTGATTGCCATGTCGCTTTGCAGTAGCTAGTAAAGAAAAATCAGGTACAGAACATTCACAGAAAAGTAGAGTTATGTGGGAAAATTCAGATTCGAGTAGTTAAGGGGGATTTTGCAGTTAGACTCAGTTGAAAAAGAAAAATCAGAAGGAAGAAAACTGCAGTTACTTCTTGGTAATCCTAAATGATTAGGTTGTCTTACTCGGTCCTGAAAACAGCTCCTTCGCATGCCCTACAGAGTTATTTCATGCAATAACTTCCCACGTCCCCTCCAGCCTCTCCCCACCATGCTGAGTTATGTCACTTGTGTGATGCTTCGAGCCTTGCTGTCCTGGCTGGAGTCTCAAGACTGTTTCCAAGCTTGTATTTCTCACTTGGCAGCACACGATGCGGCTGGTGGGCAATCTGCCGTATCCCTTTTTTGTCAAACGTCAGAGTTGGTGTCTGACACTGAATCCGGGAATAAGAACGGGGAGAGTGAAATGTAGAGTGGAACTGAAGGTATCTGCTGGGTGTCTTTGCGTGTTTTGCTGTAGTTATTGCTTTTGATTGATACTCAGTTCTTGTGGTGATAGAATGACAGAGATTTTACTTTTTCCTTTCATATTTTAAGTGATTAGCGCGACGTGGTAAGTGGAAAATTTTCACCTACTTTTTTTCTATCAAGTGCTGTCTGCTTACAAATTAAAAACTCAGTTTCAGGAAAATCCCCTGAAGTTCTATAGAAACAAAACAATTTTATAAAGGTGTGTGTATGTGTGTGTGTTTGTGTAAACACACAAGCTCGCACAAGCACGATCTCCTTTCTGGATCAGCTCCCACCATGCAAAATACAAACCTGAAAGTGCTATAATTGATTATGTACAATAGGAGACAAACAACCAAGATTTTGGGAGAGGGCAGGGTGTGGTCCAGATCTGGCAAAACATTTAAGAACTGAACATTATTTTTTCAAAGGTAGGGAAACTTTAAAACATTGGTCCAAGAGTTAAGGCTGGCTGGGAGAAGGAAAAGAGTACAGTAAACTGAGACGTCTTCTTTGTAGGGGGAGTGTTGGGGGAGGAATTGGGAAGAAAGAACACGCAAGTTTAGGTTAGTACATGTTCGTGTTCTTCTGGTTTTTTAACTTCATTTGTTTCCCTGGCAGATGTCCCATGGCTTTGAGGCCTTTGTCTGTGTGAGAGAGAACATGAAGGAGGGCTTGGCAGGACGCTTTGGGGTTGTGTGGAATAGCTGGTAGTCATATTTATAGTTAGTGTTGTCTCTTGGCTTATGCAATTTTGATAACCGGCAATTGTTCTGTAAGGTTACGTGTTACATTGGCAAGTCAGCTCTCCCTGAATTTCCTCCGCCGATTCTGCGTTGTAGATAGGTTTCATGTACAAGTTTTTATAAGGTCTGAATAGGACTTGTCACATCCACAGTACTTTTATTTTCATAGAGTACTTTACTTTTCATAGACACCCCCCCATATTAGACTCTCTCTTTTTTAAAACATCTTCCTACACTCTAAGATGTTACATGCAACCCTGCTTAATTAAATTGAAGAGAGTATTTTAAAACAGATCTAGCAATCCTTAAGTGATAATATTTTTCAGAGCTTTGTAGCACATATATATATATATATGCTGCATCCTCCTTTGAAGGCTCTTCATTCATTTTTTAATGATATTTGTACCTCAGTGCTTAATATTGTATTCTTTTGACTTGCTGAAATTCATAGCAGGGTTGGTCCTATAGCCACTGCAGTCTGCAGGGGAGGAGGAACAATATTCAGGTGCTGTGAGGGTTTGAACCTTCTGGTAGCCTTTTACTTTTTCTGTGTCTGTGACTCTAAATGGATTTATAACTCTGTAGCTTTAAAACACCTGCTATAATTGCTTAGAAATATACTCCATGTCAGCCTTTATTGCTTACGGTGATTATGCTTCTGGTAACCATCCTTTTTGGCAGACTCATAAAATAAGTTTCTCATCATAGGATTCCTAACAGAGTTAAACAATATGCGTAGTTTAAAGTGCAAATGTGCTTTATTGGGAAAAGGAGATTATTCTGCTGTTCTTCGATACCTTTAATTTGAGACTTCAGAAGGTGCTCTGCATTAAGTACATGCGAGAGTTTAAAAAACATTGTGTTCTGCCCATTTCATTGATCGGAGGTATGTGAGGGCCTTTTCTTTGAATGGCAGGTTTATAGTTGAGAAGAACGTGCAGGCAAGTTCTTGAACTTCTAGACACTGTTTTTTATCAATTAGCAGAGTTTGTATGTAAACTGTAGAAAAGGTTGAAAAAATGCTGGTTAATGTTGCTGATTTAACACCTAAGTGGTGCGTGAATGCTGAAAAAAAAAAAAAATCTGGCATCAGAGGTTTTGTACCCTTCAATTCAGGGCTGATCTTGTACTTCCCGGTAAAGCAGAGGGTCCTGTGAAGCTGGCTGTAGGGTGTGATGGATGAGCTGTCGGTACCTTGGTTGTGATAGTACATTGCATTTGATAGTTCTGCGTGTGAGAAACATATCAAGGAGTTACGTATTCTCACAACAGTGAAGGTACAGAGAATAGAAGATAACCGAGAAAGTTGAACGTTGTGTTGTACTGCCTTGATCTGGATGTCTCACCTGGCATGCTTCAGGTGGACATCGGAGAGTTGGGAAATTCTAGTTTAACATTGCAAATCAACTTAGTACATTAACTCTTGTAAACTGTTTCTAGAGATTGCAGGATTGAGGAGGTGTTATTTACCATCACTTTTAGCTAGAAGAGTTCCACCCATGCAAAATTCTTAGCGCTAAGAGAATTAGACTTTTTGGTAGGCGGGTGGTTCTCAAAATCTCAAGCAGAGGAAAAGGTGGTGAATAGTTATTTTTGGGCCCTTTTAAAATATGAAAATAAAATTACTGGAGTTAGTCAGTGTTCTTTACATCAGCACCTTTATCCTCAAGGATATTTTGGTATTTTTTGCCTTTGAAATTTAGGCTAGACTTCAAAGGATAGATGGAATTTCCCGGGAGAAACAGGGTGCCGTGGAATAGTAGAGGCTGGATTTGGAGAAGACAAAGTAAATGCGTGTGGGTCGCTCGGTGCAGCTGGGCTGTTTTGTGTCTCAAGTGAAGGCAGCCCGGCCTTGCCCACGGCCAGCTGAGCTGGGAGACCTTCTGAGGAGTGGGCTGCCCAGAGAGGTGGTGGAGTCCCCATCCCTGGAGGTGTTTGAGAAAAGACTGGATGTGGCGCTTAGTGCCATGGTCTGGTTGGCGTGGTGGTGTCAGGGCAAAGGTTGGACTCGATGATCCCAGAGGTCTCTTCCAACCAAACCGATTCTGTGATGTACGTGTGCCTCGGAAAATGCTCCTGAGGATTTGGTTTACGGTGCAGTTGCCCACGTCGCCTGTCTGTTACAGGGTCTTGGTGTGCTTGAAGGTGGCTGTGACCTTCGGCATTAGCTGATGTGAGGCACCAGGCTTGGTGACACCACGTGCAGGTGCTTCGTGCTGTTGTACAAAACCTGTTTGAGTGGTTTGAGCCCTTTCCCTGTGGGACAGGGATAGTGAGAAGTTTAATTTCTTTCTTAGGCATAGAGTGTATCATACAAGTACAAAATCAAATACTGTGGGATGGCAAATGCTGTTTATTAAACTAGTTGGCTTGTTGTAGCTGTGATAATCTGTGTTGATCAACCCTTTTGGTGTTTGCTACAAAATTTATTCTAAAAGGCATGGTAGCTCATTCTTGTTGGTGGCGGTCCAAATCGTCTCTGCTGCCAAACTTGGCTCTGGTGCCAGTGGTTTGCGTTAGCTGATCTAAGAATATAATACAGATGGTTTGATACTCAGTACAGATATATACAGATGGCTTGAAACTTCTGAATTTCTTTATTTCGTTCCATTGTTTCTTCTCGGTATATCAAGTATCTCTGGATGTATAATTGGTATTCCTAAAACAATCTGAACTGTATTTGGTTCAAGTTCTGCGTGTTGTTGCTGTAAGAATTTGTCAGCAAAAGACTGCTGTTCCGTGCAAGTTCAAATGTTCGGCGTGTCGGTACAGGCATGCTTATTTATAATGCACGAGAATATTTTTGTCAAACTGTTTGACCACCACACCTGTACATCCCATGCAACTGAAGAATATATAGAAAGCAGATCCCATAAAGTGAGTTTGTAGATCTAAAAATCCGAAGATTGTGGTCACTGACACTGGCTTTGCTTCAGATCGTTGCTGACACTGGTGATGACATCTTCGCAGTTGAAGCAGTGGAGTTTTAGCGTGGTGTAATAGAGATCAGTGAGCTCGGGCTAAAGGCTGGATAGTTTGTTTTCAGTACTCATTACAGCCTGTTGATCTCTTGCCAGCAGAAATTTCTAGGTTGTGAATTTGTTTCTGTTGTATACAGGCGTATGACATCAGTTGCCTGCTAGCAGGACAGGGCGTAAATAGAATCATGACAGCATAACTTCAGCGCTCCCCGCCTCTCTCCACGCATACAATATATGATGTTACAGTAGCCGATGTTGACATAGCTCATTGCCTGGGCGAATGGTAAAAGTAGCCCCTGCTTTGATTTGCTTCTGATCTGATCATGTATGGGAGATCCTCGTTCTGCAGTTCAGGGATATTGACAGCTCTGTTCTGCGCACGGAAGTTTGGAGGTGGTTATATAGACTTACTTTTGAGTGGTGATTTACTTACCTGCCTTCATAAGGTTGTTAAAGTGCTTAACAACGCAATTAATGTAATTTAAGGACGGTTAAAAGCACTAGTGGTTCTTTTCAGCTTAATTTTAAATGCCGAGACAGATCAAGTCGTTTGAACAATGACAAGATTATGCTCTATAGCCATTGAGCGTATAAATAAAATGTGCCCTAGTGCTTGGTATTTTGAATCCAAAACTTATGGACCCCTGAAATGAATGATTATGGGTATATTGCCTTGTTCTGGGATCATCAGACATCTGACAAGTTAAGCGTGATCAGTGCAAGTCAGTATTTAGATGTCAAACCTGTAATGAATATTTCACTGCTGTAGGAAGCACTGCTGGTGACTTCAATACATTGTATGTCTCTTGAGTTCGTTTCGGTTCCACTGCAGATACTGACATAATGATAATTCCTGAGATGAGACATAAAATAGATTTATGCATCTCTGAATGCTTCCTGTCCCATTTGCGTGGAGGCATTAGCATTTTGTCCAGATAGTCACATAGGTTTTTTGTATGTGTAAATGGTTTATGTTTTGCAGGCTCTTTTCCCCCATAAGTTTCATTAATGCTTCAGTTACTATTCTTAATACAATTGATATTTTTAATACAGAGAAGTTCAGATTTTACTAAATGGGAAGGAAAGTCTCAGAAGAGTAACCTTATGATGAAGCTGCCAACCAGGCCCATCACCACCAGCTCTGGAATGAGGCAGTAGAAGTCTTTTCCGTTGAGCACAAGAGAGAGCTCTTCCAACCACATCGATTCTGTGATTTGGTGGCTGCTTTGGAGTAGGATGGTTCCACCTTTGTTGATGAGGAGAGAGATGTTGACTGTCCGTGTTTGTAAAGATACCAAGAGTAAGTGGTACATCACTGTTCCTTGTTGGTTAGATAAAGGCATTAAGGGCAGGTGGGATGTTGTGGGAAGCGGTGCTTTACAGTGAATGCAGTTGGACCTTCACACCTTGAGAACGGACTCACTGCGGGTGTGTGTAGATTAAAGGGAAACGTGAATCTAAAATTGAGCATAACTTTGTAAAAGCTTTTGTCAAATGATCTTTTGCCCTTTGAAAACGCAGGCACCGAAATCACCCGTGGATGATGCAGTGCCATTAGCTGACCTCAGAGTGCGGCCAGCTCAAAATTAATGTTGATCCCGGTGCGGTCGGCTGAGGTGGTTTGAGACTCAAAGTAGGCACTTTGACAGACTGGTTGGAAGTAACGTGTTTGGTAAAACTAGCCTTAGCTTATGGGCATTTAAAATGTTTAAGTTAGTTTTTAAAAGACAGCTTGTCTTTGAAAAAACAGGTGCTTGTGTGATAAGTTTATTCAAACAGTCCTTTTCTACCAGCCTCAGGAGCTTCACTTCTATTTCAGCCTTATTTAAGGAAAAATAGTCCATAAAAATTTATCTTCATCTTCCTTAGTAAGGATAGAGCTTAATTGGGGTGTTTCCCAGAGAGCTGGTTTAGGAGTGACTGTCTGGTAATGATGAGTGACAAAATTAGCATAAATTCAGATTAATGGAGATATGGTTGGCTAGTGCCAACTGGCTACGTGGGTATAAGAGTCGGCTCTCGGTAGCGATGACAGAGGCTGATTTTTATCCCTCCCCCTCCCTCCGCCTTCCCACCCAGACTGCTGAATATCCGACTGGATGTTAAATACTTGAAAATCAACCTACTTAGCAGCCTGGATCAGGCTCTAGGGACGAGATTCTAAAAGGGAGGGCTTTTTTGGGGTGTTTTTGTACACGGGTATCTCACCAGGGACTGCTACAGAGAAGCTGGCTGCTGGTGTGGTGCTGCTCGGTGTATGTGTTGGGGTGTCCGGCAGCCGGGGAACGCCGGCGAAGGCTCCGGAGGTGGCTGGTGGGTGGCTGGGACGTCTCTCCTCGGCACCCAGAGCTCTCCCGCGTCGTGCCATTCCCCGGCGAGCCTTGTTGTTTGTGGCACCCAGCCAGCTTGTCATGTCAGTGTTGAAAACTCTGGTACGCTTCTCCAAAGGTTTTGAACCTGTCTTGATCTGCCCGGTAACCTCGGTGGCTCCACAAGCTCCGCACGCAGAGCAGGACTTTTCAGCTGGCAGCCTTTTACTGTGTTTGACCGAGTCTTTGCGGTCAGATCATCCACATGCAACGTGTTCGCAGCGTGGAAAACCCCGGGTGTGGTGGAGGAGCGAGAAGGTGTACGTGTGGCCACCCTGTGCCATCCAGGTGACGGCGTCTGGATCAGGCCAGGCAGGTCTCAGGGCCGTATCCCATACGGGGCAGGGTACCAGATTCCTACCGGCCTGTTCTGGCTTGGGAATGCTCCCTGGTTTGCAGCCCTGACCCTGGAGAACTAGTGGGACGGCCAGGGAGTGGTATGGTGATGGTACGAAGTGCCGGGAAAGGGCTGCCCTGGGGAGCAAGCGGTGACCGGCCGCTTGCCCGGGCTTGGGGCTGGGGGAGGCGAGGGACCACAGGTACCTCCCTCCGTGTCGTCCCCGTCAGAATGCATCTTCCGAATCTTCTCTGTGATCCGTATTTTTAAAAATAAAGTAAAATAGAGATCAAATGCACCTCTGTACCTGTGTGAGACGTCGCCAGCAGAGTGGAGATTTGTCTCTTTGGGAATTACCACTCCATATTTTGCTGTCTCATTATTTTTGGTATCCACTGTTGGACTCCTCCCTAGTGCTGCTTGGTGTATACTGAAATGGCGAGGGTGGAAGATGGTCAGCCTTTGGTTCGTGTCGGTTGTGAGTTGTCTGCCTCTGGGCAGCCTCGGGCAGCGTGTTCAAAATGCAGGGCTGCTACATGCCCACCCTGACAGACAGCGCTGCCTTTTTTTTTCCCCACACGTGCTTAATCAACTAGATAAATGGAGTGGCTGTTCAAATGGGGCTACTAGAAGCACCTGCAAAATCAGTAGTCACTGCTGAAACCCTAGTCCCTGTATGCTGATTAGGCTCTTGTTTTTAAAAAACTTGTAGTGAATATGTTTAAATTTTGAAATGAAGATATTTTCCCCAGTTATTTTCTTCTAAAATGCACTTTTAAAATTGTTTGCTCTGGTGCTGTAGAATACGTAATGCTTCTTCCCTTTTATTGGTGTAAATGCAATCCTGAAACATTGTCGGTATTTTCTAATACTGTTTCTGATATTTCTTTTAGTCAACATATTTTCTTTTCCCTTTTTTTGGGCTTACTGCTGAGCTCTGTGACTACTTGTGAGAAGAAAAGACTTGGCAGTATTCCTGCTAGATTTTTAAAATTTTTTTGTTTTACTTACTTAGAAATAGTATGCTGCTTGTTTAGCATAATTGTATTGGGCTTTGAAGGTAGATATATCATGAAATTTCACGGGGATCATTTTGTTGGAATAGTCTGCTGCTCCCCACCACCGCACACGTACACCTTGCAGGTCGGCTCCTGCAGTTTTTGTGCTGTACCTTACTGCTTTGGTTGTTTGGGCGAGATAAAAAACTTGTTGAACTACTAAAGTGGACAGAGTTTAAAATTACAGACACATTACTCTCCTTTGCAGCCATAATATGTTTGTTTTGGCAGGCTTGTCTCTTCACTGTAACATGGAACAGTTCCTTTTTTTGTGATTATTCACTGTTTTCAATCATACAGCACCAAGTATTATTCACGATCCTGGAAAAAGTTACTCTTTCACAACCCAAAAGCATAGGAAGTTCTGTGAGCTACCTCGTTTTTGTAACTGACAGGTATTAAGGATAAGTGAGTACACATTGCAGTAACAACGTGTTGTAAATTAACAAATGGCACAGGGTGTTTGTGGCTCTTGAGCCACGGGAGCCTTCTCTGGTCCGTGGTGGTGGTTTGAACGTCTCGGTGGTCCGTGGTGGTGGTTTGAACGTCTCGGTGGTCCGTGGTGGTGGTTTGAATG
>NW_009606554.1:2134-27169 GCF_000690535.1 Cariama cristata | reverse complement strand
TGGTGGTTTGAACGCCTCGGTGGTACGTGGTACCTGTGAGGACGATGCTTTGTGGATCCACCACGGGTAACCGCTGCCTTCACCTGGGCTACTGCTGAGCTTCTCCCACATGGTGGAGCTTTTACCCTCAACTTGACCACAAAAAGACATTTATAAAGTGCAGAGAGCCGGCTTAGGAAAGGAGAGCTCTGCTTGCCTCTTCTTTGATCCATAAAATTTTTGTGTCTTGTATAATGATGTGTTTGAACGGCACGGACATGGATGCTGTTGCTGTGCTAATGCTTGCAAATCGATATAGCATTAAGTACAGGAGAGGCTTCTTGGATACCTGCACAATCGTGTGGCAGTTTCTAAATGGCATTTAGCTGCAAATGCCACGCGCTGCTAGGGTTGCTGAAAAACCATTGTCTGTTTTTAAACTAAAAAAGGCTAATCAGATTTGTGTCATGTTCAACAGGTATCTGCCTCGTTCTCCCACCCAATTTGTCCATTCCCAGCTGCCTTATTTTGAAGCATCTTGCTGTTGTTTTTCTCATACTGCAGGAACAGTGTTAATTATTAAGATTAATGATTATTACAGCAAACCACTTTTGAAAGAAATATTGAATAATCTGGGAGTTTGTGTGATTTGAACCATACCTAGGAACTGAGGGGGGGAAAAATGTCTCCTAGTGAGAACAGCTGCCTGTTTTGCAGAAATCAGCTATTTCTTTCTCATTACTTCTTTATAGTATTCTGATGCTGTGCAGTCTTTTAAAGGTGTGCTTTGCTTATCCAGTCAAACTGTAATTCACTTTACTCTAGTGCTTATCTATTTTCTCATAATGCTTACTTAGAACAAGAAGTGCCCTTTCCTTTTTTTTCTCAGGGAAAAGGAAAAGAATAACTTCAGTGTCTTTTTCTTTTTTTTCCTCCCCCCCCGCCTTGAGTAAGGAAAAATACCATTTCCTCCAGTGGAAATGAGTAATGGTGGTGCAGGTCAATTTAGGCTTTTATATTAGCCACTTGTTTACATAAAAGTAATCTGTTCTTCTGAAAATCTGTAATTTTCGTGGGAACTGTGCGTTAGTTTTAAGCTCACCTGGTTCAGAGCACAGTAGCATATTTTTTGCCTATTTTTCCTATGGTTGGAAATCACAGTTGTTTTTCCTGCTGTCCCTCTATCTGCTAGAAAATTGCTTTTGCTGCTGGGGCCCTTTAACGCCCATGAGTCTGCTGCGTTGCATGTTCTGCCACCTGGCCTGTTCTCCCTGCCAGACTTTATACTTTGGTCTTGCTCTTTGCTGTTTCTGAAGCAAATCCCTGAAACTTTTTTTTCCCCACCAAGTCTTCCTCTGCCTTGGTATTTTTTTTTTTCCTTTGTAAAAATCAATTGTAGAGCTGATCTAACTGTTGCGTATCTGCCCAGCTGTTCATGAATTCTCCCAGACCAGTGACCCTTCATGCCTCTTCTTACTACTCATCTGGCTGCACGCTTAGATTTTTTTTTTATTCTAGAGCCCTTTTGTAAAAGATTTAGATGGTTTTATCAAGTGATGAGTGAGTTAAGTTCTGTGTTTTGTAATGGAGGAATAAATGTTTTCAAATGATAACATCTTGTAGTGAATAAAGTGATGCTTCCAATCAATGGATGGTTCTTTTTGGACAGTGGGAGGCTTGGTTTTGTTAGTTCATATTTTCTAGGTGAGAGTAAGTAATGGTTTCTTCCTATAAACTCAGTAATCTTTTAATTTTGGTGATTCAGTCGTTAATATAAATACAGTAAAGTGACAGGCTTCATGCTCTTAATTTTTAGGGCTTTTAGTCATCCTTAGAATTAATTCAGATTTCAGTAGAAGCGTTTGTTATTAAAGAAAACACAGACTCAGATATTTAATTACTTGATTTTCTTTTTTTTAACAGATTTTAAGAACATCTGTGGATCCTAATGAAGTCAGTGAGACTCTCAGCCCCTAAAAACTGCCTAAATTTTTTTACAGTAAAGTGGGAGGAGGGGAAGGATTAGGGTGGAGGGCAGGGTACTGTGAAGATGCCTGGCATGTATTTTCAGAAGACTTACTGTATTTTTAGCTAGTGGGTATGTTTAGAATGTCATTCATTTTAGAGAGTAAGACCATCCATTTGTTCTAGACTGCTTGAATTTCTACTTTTTCTGTAAAATACAGTGGAGTTTTCTTGTGGAGATGATTTAGACTTGGATGATTCTCAGCTGTGAGAGAAATACTTATGTTGATTATCTTTGCTTCACTGTTTTCTTTAGATTTCAAGAGGTTGTGCTTAACATTTCAAAATTAGAGAACTCCTTTCAAACTGCTAAATTATACCTACCAGAAGGCTGCGAAGCGAGGTACGCATGCCTGCCTGAACTGTAGCTGCTCTTGACAGCACTGCAAATAAATTATATATGTAAGCAAATTATTTTGAAAGCAGCAGTTTTCAAATTGGGACGGTGCTTCTATATGTGTTCATACATCTTCTGCTGTAGCTGGTTAACAGGTGAATTTGAACAGGAATGTCTTTTGCAAGTTTGGTTTCGAATTTTCTGACAAACACACAAATTCTCCTTTCTCTCTACAAAGAGGAAGGAAGGAAAAAAAAAACACCCCAAGTCTATTTCAGTACTTTCTCAGAATTTTACTCATCCAAATTTCTTTTTTTTTCCCTATGAATCTATACTTCAAAATCAGCAAAATTCTTGAGGACTGCTAGAATCGTTTTGCTTTTTAATGAAATGTCATGACTAATGAGAAGAATCTGTCTAGACTTTTACAAAACACTGTTTGTTTTAATAAAATATGTAACAAATGGCTGCTCACAATTTTGAGGCATTTTAATATATTTTTTTAATCATCGTGGAATTACCGGATGCTTTTGCATGTTTATGCGGGGGAGCATGTGTGCTGGTGGCATTTATGGCTGGATCAGTGAAGCTTTTGCTTTACGTTCAGTTCTGCTCAAACGTCTGAACTGACCTAAGAGACCAACAGAAACCCGTTTCACGTAAGGAATACAGACATTGCCGCGTTTAAGAGCTTTGCCTTCTAGTCAGTTCTTTTGTTCTTTGTGGTCTTGTAATTACGTTTTCTTTAAACGCAGTTCTCTTCACTGTTGTGGTACGGAAGAGTTTTAAGGAAGGGAGCTGTGCATGTGCAATGGTTCACGTATGGTCGGAGTACGTAAGCTGAGAGGAGAAAAAGGTCTCTTATCTTTTTCCGTTATCTCTGCTTACCTCACTTTTTGGGGGGTTGATTTTCACCGTAAGAACACATTGCTGCCAAATGAATCTAAGGAAAGTCATAGAAACGAAGCCTCAAGCGCTATAGTGATTTGGTTCACTTGTAAATGAAAATATTTAGCTGTACTCTAAGGTCCTATATTGTTCCAGATAAATCAGCACATAATATCAAGTTAACTTCATTGTCCTTAGAGTGCTCTTTATTATAGGTATTCTGACTTGGGTGTGGTTGTACAGCTTTTGCAGAATTTTGTTAAAAACCAAGGATTGTCATTTGTGTATTTAAAATCATCAAAAGTGAGCGTTCAGCGCTCTTGACAGCCTGCGAGCAGAGGAGCTGCTCGTCCTTCGGCGTTTGGGTACCCTGAGAGCAAGTCTCCTAAATCGGTAAGGAGCCCGCTGAGGGGCTCTGCCTTTTACTCTCCTGCGTCAGCAGCAAGGTGGCTGCCACCGTTGTGCCCTCGTCCAAGTGGCATACTGGAGTTTTTTTGCAATAACATTCAAGGCAAACTGATGTGACCGATAGTATTTGTGGATTATATCAACATCAGTGGATTATCTGCAGGGGGAGGAGGAGGACTATTAGAAACAAGAATGAATAATGCGCTAAACAACTAACTATAAGTGACTAATGAGCGGGAAAGTAGCAGAATTATAGACTGTAGGATTTACAGTTGTTTTATAATTGACATCCTTGTGGTAATTTCTGTAAGAAAGATTGGGAAAATCAAATGGCGGGGTGGCAGCAAATGTTAGGCGATTTACTGAACAATAGGAATTGTCCTGAGCGGGGAGTTGCAATACTTGGTATGGCAGTTTTCGGTTAACAGAAGGTGAGTTGTGTTTGCCCTTCGGGGGGGGGTAACATTAGACACAGCTGTTGATGTCTTGCAAATGGAGAATTTCTGAGCAGTGTAATTTGTTTCATTAAGAACTGGTTTGCTTGAGTGTTTTACTGGTAGCCAAAGAGAGTGATTAAAAAAAAAAAGGGGGGGGCGGATTTTATTCCCGTAATCAAAATCCACCAGTGTATTAAAAACTAGCCTGCTTAGGTGGTGGTATCGCTGGTGAGCATTTCAGTAAGCTTGGGGCTTTGACTCAGAATAGGTATGGCAGCATTAAGAGCCTCATCTGTATTTTAAAGTATGTTTGCCTGCCAAGCATGGTATTTAATCAATGGTAGCGTGTTTCTTTCTCATTTAGCCCTCTTGTAGAAAGCAGAAAAATCTGAACCAAAAATCAGAAGTAATCCTGATCCAGAAACTACCTACAGTAGCTAGGTTGTTGGCTTTATGTCCATATCTACCAGTGTCCTTGGTGTCTAGAAATAAGAATCTAAATGACTCGAGTATTATGAATACATGTTTTTGATGACTTTGGTAGAAGACATGATTCCAAGAGTAGTCTCTTTCTAAATAAAAAAATAATTTTGCAACTTTCATATGTGCAGTGTTTCCAGCTGTATTTATCATAGGCCTGAATTATTTAAACCGTAAAGCAGCAGCTTGCAAGAAATTCCTATTCCTATGATCTTTTTTTCTAAACATATAAATATTTCAAGTCTATACAAAAGACAAACCTTGTATAAAAATACTATATCACCCACAAGTGAGAAAAGTTATTGAAGGCAGGCACAGACCGTGTAATGAAACGGGAACTTCAGATTCCTTAGAATAGCCTGTTACTAAGGGATGCTGAATCCAAGACAAAAGAACTCCTGTTTCTTCTAATTTTAAGACTTTTTTTCAGACCTATTTAATTATGCCTTGAATATATCCAATCTGATGTTGATGATGGTAGTTGCTTTGGATAATGATCAGCTGTTGCAGCAAAAGGATTCACTCAGATTTTTAATTTGGGAAGCAGAATGCTGATTTTTGATAAACTTGGCCAGCCAACAGCAAACTGTTTCCTAAGAAGATGGTAGTCTTGGATGTCACTGTAAGTCTTCTGCCTGCTTTCTCAGGAATCGGCAATAGCACATAGAGCTCTAACTGTTTTGGTCTGCGTTACCTTTTTCAGCCTTTATATTTCCATAACAGTTCATGAACCTGCAAATAATGCTCTGCTCAGAGCTCAGCCAAAAATGAGTAATTTCCTTTTTTCTGCACAGTACTTTAGGACTAGTCTGTAAGATTCTTCCCAGTGGAAGACAGACACACATAGTATACTGGAACCAGAGCCCGTAAGAGAGCCACATTTAAATTACAATAATCCTAAGAATTCCTTTTTTACTTTACTGTGTATCTGCGTGCACAAAGTAGTCCCTTCATCCTTTGTCTGCCCGGTTGCCATTTTAATAAGCTTTTAGGTGTTTATCAGAAAGTTGTGCCATTAACTTGCATCTGCTCCACTCCAGGAAGTCGGCCGTTACTGTCTTTTCTTCCTAAAATACTTGTTATTCCCTGTACGAGACTGTACCCCCTCAAACATGGTGTTAAATACGGTATTGATGCTAAGTCAAGTCATCTTATGACTGTTCTGTTTTCCTGCTGTCACTGCAAACAAATGTTAAGAATCTTTCCAAAAAGAAAAATCCTCAAGGATCCTTCATTAGACATACTCCTGGGAATTGGTAATAGATACTTGAATATCATTCATTTTAGGAGCAAGATTTTGATGCCTATTAAAATCAATGTGCGTGCTAAATATTTACTCTGTTTGTTTTGAAATGTGGATTCCTTTTAAAACAGCTTCTTTTGCATCTGCACCGTAGCGGCGCAGCTCACGGATGCGCTACGAGGGAGCGGTACGTGGGCTCCCCGGGGTATTGGTGTTTTCCCTGGATGGCACCTCAATTTCCCGATTCCTGGTAGATGCCGTGCGGGCCTTTGGCTGGCCTGCTGCAGGAGCAGATGGTGCCGCCAGAAGAGCTTGCAAGTCCTGCAGGCCAAGGTTTACAGCAAGCAGAAAAAAAAAAAAAAAGGAAATGTTAATATAGAAACTTGAAAAATCCCCTGATAAAGAGAAGGGAGAAATGCCAAAGGGAAGAAACAATAGTGTTGCTCTAAAAGCGATATTCTGAGCTCAGACATAAAACTAAAGCTATCCTGATCTCATCCGTGCAAGGCCTATAAAATCCAATTACTCTGATATCTGGAATTTAAATAACTAAAACTTTATGTCTAGTCTTGTCTTGCTTTTAGCTTGCTTTTCAGTGGGAAAAACTGTCCAAGTCAGTGATAAGGAACCATTTTATTTGGGGAGGAGTTTTAAGCAACACCCAGGGCTGATGTCATTCCTGACACTGTTCATATCCTTCTTCTAAATCTGCGATGGTGAAAGAGAGAAGTATGTATTAGGAATGCTGTATCATTATAAACCTATTAGGCATTGTTGTAGATGCTTTAAAACAAGTCTTGGCATATAGAGCAGCTTACTGGGTTTATAGAAGGCGGATCTACTTTTTAACTGGAAAAAAAAATAAATCATTACTCTGACGGCATCTGATAAAGTGATAGTGCATAGATTTTAGGCTACGGTGCTTTCTTTTTTTAATGTGTTTAAAATGGAAAAGGTACTAAGGTTTTTGCAGGTAAAATACTACACCTTACTTCTAAAACATGAAAGGAGAAAAGACTTGGAAGCATCTGAAAAGGAAGTGGATTGTTAAAGTTGCTTGAGAATTTCTTTTGCTGTCTGTTTAGGTAATCATAATTAAAAAATGCCTGAATGATCTTAATAACACATGATTCAACTGACAAGCACTAATTGCTCTCTATCAGGCCAAGAGAAGATGAATGTTGTCAAGAAAACCACAAGTCAGACAAGCTGATTCTCTTCTAGTCTGACACCATGTTCCCATGTACAAACCAGTTTTTACTGGAGTCTTTCCAACATCAAAAGAAAATCCTTGCCTTCCCATTAATTTTCGTTGCTGGCAGGCTTGAGCTGTTTGTGACGAGTTACTTTCGTTACTATTGCTGGCCTGCTAATGCACAAGATTGTGCAAAGGCAGAAATGTAAACAGGTTTCCCAACTTCTTTTTATCTTTTGTAGTTTAAGCTGAATGCATTCTTACACTGGAATATGAAGGATTAGGTATTAAAAAAAAAAACACAACTCCTTTTTTTTTTTTTTTTTTTTTTTAAATTGTGGTAGCATTCCTCTTTTTTTCTTTGACCTGGAATGTGCAGTGCACTGGGCCAGGTAGAATAACATTATTTTTCTTCAAAGATTCTCTTTTTTTAAGACAACCTATGCAAATTATGTCGTTGCAGTGAAAAATCCCAGTTTTATATACCAGATGCTATCTGGCAGGATTTCCTGCAAGGTGATGTGTATCTAGTGCCGTATTATTTTTTTTCTTTCTTTTGTTCTAAAGACGCCTTTTTTGTCTGTGCTCCTTCTAGTCGAATTGAAAACTTGTCCCTTGCAGCTTGACTTTACCGTGTTCCTTGATGCAGATACAAGTAGGAGAAGATACTCTGCGTTCTTTCATACTTTCCATTTATATTTGGGCATCAGTTACTAAGTAGTATTGGAAGGGTATGGGTCACTTGGGCAACCATATACCAAGATAAATCTGATGACCTTTCTTGTAAACAGTGTTTAAAAAATAGCACCTGCTTTGTACTAGGTAAATTCTAACTTAGTCACTGCAATGTTAATTATGAAGGGAGATTGTACTATGTTTTAATGGAGGTTTGAGACTCTTACAAATTAAAAAAAACAAAAAAAACCAAAAAAACCCAAAAAACCCTGGGATCTTTCTTTCTGTAAACAAAATATCTCCTTTAACCAAATTATTTTAAGTTGGATCATTAAATGTCTCCCCAGAGTTCAGTAGTGCCAATTCATCTTTTAATTAGTTTTTCTGAGGAACAGGAATATTGGCTTGGTTGTGAACGCACCCTTGCACTCTGGAAGGACTGTAACTCGATTCACTTTGTGTTCTTACGGAGAAGACTCAGATCCGCTTCTCAAAACTTGACCATAATTCTCAAACTTCAGTTCTTGAATGGCATGTCAGTTATCAACCTTGATAATGTTTCCCTGCCGACTTTGGTTACCGTTTTAACTATTTGATGCGTTTAACTATCTTTAGCGTGTCTGGAGATAGGATATCTTTAAAAGGACTGATTACTGTGTGCAAAATGAAACTTTGAATTCTCTTTCAAATTTGGCATCTAAAACAGAGTCCTTTGTCAACATCTCGGCGTGCTAAACTGGTTTAGAAACAGAGTAGTAATAAACACATTTTCCTTACCAATTTCTTTTGCCGGCAACAAAAAGCTCCTTGATAATGGGTAGCGTTGAAGGGCAGAGGGAAGGATGGGTGGAGGACATGTGAAGAGAGCGTTCCTGACTTGCTTTCCAGCAAGATGCCAGTCCCTCCTGTTTACTGGGTCGCCCTTACAGGTATTCTTCCCCAGTTTTTGGCTCACAAACCGTAGAAATAAGTAAATATATCCGAGTAGGTAGGCAAGACCGCGAGCTGACAGTGGGTTGATTTGTCACTTCAAATCTCCCGAAAACAAGAAAGTACCTGTGTTTTTATGTCAAAACTATTATCAAATCTGTCTGAAATTATAATAATCTATGACAGTTTAACAACATCACAGGTTGTAGAAAGCACAGTGATAAGTTCCTTTTCTTAATTTTTGCATATGATGGGGTAAGAACAAATTCCCTCTCTTCCCGAACGGTGCCGTGAGATGCTGTACATTGTGCTGCTGATCAACACCCAGAAATACGAGGGGACTTGTTAAAATCAGAGGACAGAGCGCTGTGCTGTCAGCTGGAGTTGAGATCCTTTCGGGGCAGTAACAGGAGAGGGTTCGTTTGTTCCTACTTCAGAGTTTTCTGTAGAAAATAATGAGAACCCTAGAGCCTGTCCTGAAATCATAAAATCCTTTGCTTCTGTAGAAAAGTGAACAACTATTTATAAAAAAAGGGGGAGGGGGATGGAATTAACTTGGAGACTGTGGCTATGGTACCTGAAAAGCACAAGCCAGTCATGGGGTATTCTGAAAATAGCCATGATTGAGTCTTGTTTAATTCTTTGTGATTTAGATGTGATAATTCTAGCTTGCATTTGAGTAAAAATCTTTAAAAATTTGATCCAGCACCTTCTGCTGTACAGAACAGAGCAGTGTATGGGGTATCTCTAATGGAGGTTTCTGGTTGTTTTGTTGGGTTGTTTGTTTGTTTTGTGTGGTGGTATTCTCTTTCGGTGAATTATTTAAGAAAACAGTTGGGAGTTTATTCATTGGCTTTGTAGAGCAAGGCATTCCCATTGATATTTGTGTCTACAGGCAGTTACCAGCCTGTCCTTCAGGAGCAGATGTCTCTACCCAGATGTGGTGGGCTGAAGAAGGGTTGTCCCCTGCTCACACCTGTACTGGGGTGGGAGGGGATGGCAGCCCTGGGACGTGTAAATGAGATGGTGTCCCTCAGAGGGGGCTGCTGCTCGGCCCTTCTGCCCAGGACGGTTGTAGAGGGGCACGGCAACCTTGTAGCCCTTGGTGCGGGGTGGCTGGGGTTTCAACGTATACCTTTGAAGGTATAATCTGTGATTTGATGAGTACGTCCGTTGGCGTGGGTCCTGAAGCTGAGCGAGGAGCGTGCCAATGAGTGATAAGCAGTGCCATCTAGGGTTGAGCCTGGCCGGGGATGTTGGTTGTAAGAGCCCTGTCTAAGCAGTCAGCCGCAGCAGTGGAAGGTTTCTGAGCACAGACTGTATTACTGCTCTTGCAGAAATATGGTTTTCTTTAGATGATGATATGTATTTTAAAAGTACTGAACAGTACGCCCTGAATCTTACCAGGAACTTTTAATCCTGATGTTATTAAAAGGACATACCTGTGCCAGGGAGATTGCAGGATGGTTTTACTGAGTCTGTGATGGGATGTGAAGTCCGGAAAGTTCCTGGTGTGTAGGTGATGAAGTGTTTGGATTGCTCTTCAGAGCCAGAGGACATTACCTTCCAGCTGATGCATGCAGGAGAACATCTGCTTGAGGAAAAGTTGCTGCATGTATTTGAAGGGCGATAACGTAGGTTGATCATATGGTTGAGCAAACCTATGCGAGCCAGACGAGTTGCCCAGAGGTAACCGAGTATCCTGTCTGGATCTTGATGTGACTGCAAACTTTTGTGTGTGTGTGTGGGGTGCTTTAAGTAAAAAATTCATCTTTTCCATGGGGCAACATGTTTGAAGTTCTGAGTAGAAGAGTCCTCTGACAGCACATTCATATACATGCCATATATCTCCACTTCTTCTGCTTTGTAGCTGAGGAACTCCTTAGGGGCAAAGTCTGAAGAAATCAGCTCTAGAATTGACCTATGCCCAGAAGGAAAAGATTTTGTTTTACAGATTTATCTGAGGTTTGTGTGTAGCTCTGGGGAAACTCATAAAACTTGACAGCAGATGCTATGGTCGTGTTGGTACCATCCAGAAAGGCCTTGTGGTTTAGGCTTTGGATTACAGTTTTCCACAAAGAACCACATTATTTTAGGGTAAGTAATTGAAGAAGGTGCCAACGTTAAAGTTCTGTTACATCCTTCCGTGCCCATATTGCGCAGTCTGGGGCTCACACTCCAGTAATGGTACTTGCTGGGGACACTTACAGGTAACCTTTGAACAAAACTGTGTTGAGCAAGCCCAAGCCCAAGCCCTGGTCCCTCTAACCCCACCTTTCCGTCCCCATGCACTTGGCACAGGCATAATGCAGCCTGTCCTCAGGCAAACTCCGGAGCCAACTCCCAACTACTGGTTGGTGCCTGTGGGCGGACATAGGTTTACATTATTTTTCAGTAATATTGAAGTTCAAATGACTATAACTTATAATAGCAAAACCATAATTTAGTAAACAGTAACAATTTATTTCCCAAAGTGCTGAGCACTCTATGCCACCTTCTGTCACCAAATTATAGCAGGATGTACAATGGTCTGTGGATTTTATTTCTTCTTCCTGAATTAGATGGTTTTCCTAGGCGGGTTCGCTGCGCTGAAGGAACGTGGCGTGGGTTTACGTGAGGAGAGGGGCTCGTGGAATGGAGTCACAAATGCCAAGTGCAGCTTGAGCTTGGCGATTCTTCCTAACTCTGTGGGTTTGATGGGCCCCTTTTGACCCATGTACCAAACCTTTCTTCAACTTTAATTTCATCTTTAAAATTACTCATTTTCCAAGGAATTTACTTACCTTTTGCTTGGATGCATTAGGCATGGGGGGTTGACTGTCAGCTGAAACTACTTAAAAGGTAGTTATTTTGAAGATGCCTTCTAGCCCACCCCAAAGCAGCAAGCCTGGTTTGCCTTGGCATTTCAGGTCCCTGCTTCTTCCTGTTGGAATTTCTGTATTTGCTAGCTTCAGGGTTGCTGTTTTCCTTTCTTTTTTCTTTTTCTTTTTTTTTTCTTTTTCCCCTGAAAAGTACCAGTGAAAACTTTTTCAACGAGTTCTTTCTTGGCTCTCCTGATCAAATGACTAAAGGCTGGAGTGGGAAAAATGTCTGGCCTTCAAGTCTGTGATCTGCTGATTCATAGATAAATATCCTATAAAACACATAGTTGGGCTGCTCTGAGTTTAGGGCTGAATATTCTTTCATGATCTGTTTGGGAGAACAGCCACAACTTGACTCAAACTTTCCAGTTCGGTATGTCTTGGTTCCAGTACTAGGAAGTTCATCACCACCACTTAAAGGGAAGTCCCGGTTCTTGCTCCCGCGCGTCGAACTCATCCCTGTGCTCGTACACCGTGCGGAGAGCCAGGTGAGCTCCCTTGCAAAGCTGCGTCCCTGTGGGTCTCAAGCAGCATTATATGTGATCCTGGAGCACTTGAAACTCATCTTTTGCAGGGATCTAATTCGTTAAAAATAAACCTAGATCAAAAGTGTTAAAAAGAAAAATCCAAGACAGCTCGTGTCTGTCAGACTGCTTAAGACTGTTGGCAGAGAAAGGCCCAAAAGCTTCCCCCTCCCTTCCCCCTGCCCTCCCAAAAAGGGAAGTTCAGAGAGGAGATGGTCTATGAAAGTGTTTAGTTTTCTGTGGTAAGGGAAATAAATGTTTTTGTAAAAGTTGCACAGTGTTACTTGTGGGAAAAAAGAAGAATGAAGATGAGTGCTGGAACACAGTGATAGGTAGTCCCTACTTGGTTTTCTGTGGGGGGAAAAAAAAATTGTGTAGCAAAATAAATTATGTACAGTCTGAGAAGCACTTGTTTTCTTTCTTGATCTTGTTAAAGCATTTCTTAACACAATGGCTTTTTTTCCTCAAGTATTAGCATTAATTACCAAAAATGTTAATAGGTTTTGTGGATTGTACAAGTGGGAAGACTAGCAACAACCTGATATTTCAAAAGAAAATAATATTCCATCCTCTAGATTCAAAGATAATTCAGGAAAGTAATAAAAGCTTGTGAAATCGCATGGAAGAAAGCTTTATGTCACTTCACTCCTTCATCAGATAGAAAGCAAATACCTCATTTCATTGGCCAAAACTGTGTCTTGGAAATGACCCTGTAATTTTTTCTTTTGCAAGTCACCGACTTTCATATATTTCAATGGACTTTTCCCTCCACTTCTTGAATAGTAATCTTAAACCGTCCAACGTCTTGGGGCGTTCTGGCAGTCGAGCTTGCTGCGTATGCTTCCTGTAGTCAGCATGCACAAGTGATCACTCTTTAAATCATACAGTGCAAGATTTCATTAAAAATTTGGAGACCCATCTTATGACTAGGTTGATGATCTCATTTTATCCATACATGGTACTTATTAAGCAAATATCTTTGAAGCATAGGAAACCGTTTGGGAACCGATTTGTGTTTCTTCCTCTGCCGTGTTATCTTAATTTGGTTCGTAGTACAGAAGTCCTGAAAATATTTTTCTAAGGGAAATATACATTGGAAATAATGCAGTGCTATTCTTAGCTCTTTTTGCAAACTTCCTACTTTTTTTTTTCTTTTTTTTTTTTTTTCCCTTGGGACTTTGCTGTTCTTCAGGTACTTTAACTTTAGTATTTACTCTGATTTCCCTGAGGGGGAGAATTCGGTGAAGCACTGAGCATGTTTCAGACCTGACTCCGAGGCAACAGGAGGTTTTCCAAGAACTAATTCTGACCCTTTCTATGAGAACCCTTGTCAGCACATTTTCGCTGTAATGAAACGGTGAATAAACCAAAGTATTTTTGGTAACAGTGGTACACCACACCTCTACGGTGCCTGTCCTTTGAGGACATACGTGCTTTGGAGACTTGGGAATTACACATCTTGTGCATGTTTCTCCTTTAGTTATGAGGAAGTATTTATGCCGACAGGCCAGGACAGAAGCTCTCCGGAGTGACCGCTTATTGTTTCACCGTGGGTAATAATCGGCCTCTCACCTTCTGTGGTTAACTCTGGAAGTCAGAGCCTTTTAGAAATCTGACTGAGGGCGTCATCTCCTTACAACCAGTCTCTTTTGGAGGCATCCAAAGGAAAGATCCTAGCATCGTAGACATACCGGATGGGAGGGACCTCCAGCATGTCTCTAGCTTGATGTTGACCTTGAAAAGGGACTGTCACCCGTACTAGGTCAGCTCTGCTGTGGCTTTGTCCTAGCACAGCGTTGGGAATCCCTGGGGATGGAGATCCACCCCCCGTCATGACCTCTCAGTGCTGTACCACCTTTACAATGGAAATGTCCCTCCTCCGGATCCTAAAGAACAATTTTGGCTGTTGCTCCTCGGTTCAAACCCTCCCAACTAAGACTGTTGTTAATCTCTGCTTTAGAGGACTGTTGCTCGCACCGTGAAATGAGCTCCTTTTAGTTGTCAGGGCTGGTAGCAGGGTTTGTGTGTTAGAAAAGCCAACAAATTCTTTTGAGAGAGGAAGCAGCTATTCATCTGAGCCTTGGTTTTTATATATTAGTGTTGCTAGCTCTGCAAAGCCAACCTGTGTGTTTGATAGAGAGAGCAGCAGTCAGAAAAATCTTGATGAGGAGGAGGAACCACCCAGCATTTAGCCTTGTGTTTCTGTGCATTGTGTTCTGGACTTCCCAAATTGGATTGAACGTTGTGATTGAAAAGATTGTCAGCACTATGCAAATGAGACAGAGAAGTGAAAGTGCATCTCATGCAAGTAATTCCTATGTAGATAATTTGCCATAAAAATTTATATTGCAGTCCTTAAAACCTTCAGAGATTTATTCTGTCTAGGGAAAGGTGATTTATATGGTATTAGAACACTTTTTATGTTCTAGTCCTTTAGATTTAATGTTTATTGCCTATAAAAATGAAATCTTCCTGTGGATATTTAAAAGTTTTGGTACTGTGTGAAATATATATTCAGCTTAGAATCTGAAATGCTTTAGAGATGCAGTAAATAAGTGATGGAGTGTTACCTCAGGTTCACCAGCCTTGGCAGTCCAGACTTACTCCAGGGCTGAAGCAATTATGTAGATAGCATTCTGCTTACCTTAGACATATGGCGAAGGAGAGCATATAATGATGAAAGTAATGTGTAATTTTGTCATTCTTTTTTGGCTGAATATTTAGGGCACTTTGTATAAAGGTTTTTGAAGCTGAACTTGAACTGATGCGTATAGTCAGTATTAAAATGCCGAAGTAGACTTAGTCCTTACCCACAAAGGTCTGGGTTAAGGCACAAGATTAGGGTATGCTGCAGGAGTATCAAAAGAAGAAAAGGCATTCTGCATTGTTTCTCTAAATACCTTCTAGATGTGGTAAGGAAGGGAATAGGGCAAGGCACTGCAGGAGTGCTGCGGTCCCCGTCAGTACATGGGCAAGGAGGAGTCTGTGCTCTGGGATTATTTCTAGTTTAATTGTTGGTTATTTTTGCTATCCCTACTATTCTTTGGGCAGAAACAGAAGAAACTGTACTTCTTTCAAAGCGTAATGCCTCACCTTGTAGTGTAGGTCCCTCTCCCCTTCTATCCTAGACAATTTTCTAGAGCATAATCTAGCTGTCTAGAAATGTATAAAATACAAAACATGAAAGATACAGAAACAAATGAAGTGAGGTTTTACACAAAAATAAGAAAGTATGCATAGGTGGTTGTTTTGCCTTGTAACTTCTTTAATGGTGATGCCCTGAAAAAGTGAATGATGTAACGTGCATTGCTTTTTCCCAAACGTTTCTCATCGTTTTAGATTTCACCCCACAGCAAACCTACTCAAGTTAACCTCTAAAGCATGTGTCCCACTGAGTACCGGTAGAGACCGAGGAAGGGTTGGCAAGTCCTTGTGAGGTTTTTTCTTTTTTTTTGTCTGCAGCTGCAGAACCCTGTATGTTGCTGCACGTGAAGCACAAAAATTCAAGATTGATTTATAGTCACGTAACTAATATAACCAGAGACACACTGTGGGAGATAATTCTGAGGGCTTACCGATCATGCTTAGTCTGCAGTGGTACATCAAATAGCATCTAGCAATCCCTTTCCAAATTATTCTCTCCTAATGGGAATCCAGTGTTGCTGTGAGTGCCTGGACGGATTGCACTGGAGCCTGAAGCCCTGCCTCTGGCCCCAGCAAGCGCCCGGCGCGTCGCAGCCATGCAGGCTTTCTCACTCTGGGAAAAGATGCAACAGGGATGTTGTAACATCAGGCAGCCAAGAGAATCTCACCAGTTCAAGGAGGAACTTTGGTGAAACTTCCCAGGGTTGTAACTCTCTGTGCCCTGGCACATGAAAGCCAAGGAAGCGTCCCAGTGTTGTAGCGGTAATAGTTAAGTCCGCATTAGTAAATGTAGCATTTGATGCGGTGTGTTTAACAAAGGTGGCTTGTTTGTTGTTTAAATGGTGAAGCCAAGCAGTTGTCCTCAAGACTGGGTGGGTAAGGCAGCTTGCAGAATGGGACGGACAACAAAAAAATGCCAAAGAAGTATCAGGATAAAACTTTTTTTTAAAAAAAAACCCAAAAACAAACCTCCAACAAACAATGAAACCAAACAACACCCCCCCATTTTTATTCTAGTCTGCATAAGAACTTTGGAAAGCCAGGATTGTCTTTTTCCTGGGTGATGTGAAAGAAGTGGAGAGGCAGGAAAGCAGAATAAACCTGTGGTGGGTTTAAGCGGAGTTTGACCTTTGCTTATAGGGTTGTAGAAATATGATTTAGCTAAAGTTAAGTGAAAAACAATAGCCGAAAAAATAATCGGGCTTCAGCTGAATGGTTGTTGATCTTTGTTCCCTTATTGTTCAGGTTAACATCTCTAAGGTGAGATGACTGCTGCATTTCAAACTTTTTCCCCCCCAGTCCTGTTTCTGTGGATCCAGAGAATTTTCTGCAAGGTGTTTTCAGTGATCTGCTTTGTATGACTGTCTTCAGAATGCAAAAATTAAACTCTTTTTTTTTTGTGTACTGAAATACTGAACTCTGAGAAGCATTAAGAGGTTCTAGGCTCTCTGTGATGCTGCTGTTGAAGGAAATGTCTGTAGACGTCTTTGTGTAGAAGAATTATTGTTTTATTTAGATTATCCTTTGTACTTATCAGCCAGACACAGTGCCAAAAACCAGCTCTAGTGGTCCATGGTTTTGTGGGGCTTTGTATTTGTCTACTTGCTGCTTCTGCAATAAGCTTAGTAGTTACATACTCGGTTCATACCAGAAATGCATTTTCTTTTAAATACATAGGTGTCCTTTAAGTAGAACTCTTTCTTTTCTTTTCTTCTCTTCTTTTTTACTAATCGTGAAGGATCTAAACTGAGAGAGAAAGGAAACCAGTCTCAAAGTGAAACTTTTATTGTTTGATATAATGTGTAGCACGTTGTGTCATCTCAAAAGAGGTGGTTTTGGATAAAATTTTCATATTGTCAGTCCTAGGACTTTGTAGCATTTAATCAGTTTTCTCATCAGAAGTGCTTTCTGGCATTTGGATGAGGGTGTCCAACACTCTTGTCTGCATACATGGAAGCTAAAATTTGGCTTTTATTCAAGAGTGTCTAGGTAAAGGATGGAGATACCAGAGGCAGGGAATCTGAGAGCAGCTCAGAGGCAATCCAGCTATTTCTTTGTGGCTTGTCTGAAAAGCACATGGGGATGGAGCAAGGCGATAGCAACTTCAAACCTTTCACTAAAAACCTTTAGCTTGCTGCTATAGTCACAAATTTGAATGCTGGGTTTTGTTCTAAAACGAGATTCTGATTAAATGCAGAATATAGATAGTAAATTATTTGTGAGGACCTGACTTTTGTTCCTAAAGGACTTATTCTAACTCTGGACTTGGTTTCAGCCACAGCAAAAAAGAGGGGAGGTAGTCCCGCTGTATCAGAAAGCATTTCTTTTATTTCAGTTTTCATATGGGAGAGAGTGTATACATGGACTGAAATTCGCTGTATGACAGAATGCCTAGAAAAGATACAAACGTAAGGGATTTCTTGGTAAAGAGATCATTTGCGTCCCTAGTACATCATCTACCTCCCCAAATTGCTGGGAAGCAAAAATTACTGTATTTGTAGAGTTTCTTTCTGTGTGTGTGGAGGGAATGAAGTAATCTGTTCCATCAGCTTGTAAAGCTGAGCTAATTAACAGACAATCAGCATTGATTGAGACAGCTGCATTCTTTACTGAGGGATTGTAAACACAGAGTCTTCACAGAATTGTTTTTACTGCTCTAAAGTGCAAGAAATTGAAAATGTACTTGATAGCCAAAATTAAGGACTTTTTAGTGACAGTGTGTCATAGGAAGGTTGACAGTGCCACTGCAGCTAAATCTGTTGTTTTCCTTTTAGTGTGATTTGTCACAGTGAATAGTGGGGGAATTCTGTAAATTATCACCAACAAAAGTTTTTTATGGTTAAAGAAGTATTTTAGCTCTACTGTCTACCTTAGTTGTGTTCGTGGGGCGAGTAGACATAGGCTGTCCATAGTTCGGTGCTCACCCTGGTAGGCATGCCTTTTACTGATTCTAAGTGCCGGGTTTGCAGTATTTAAAAGATATTTTATGTATGCCTTTGTCATCGCATGATTTCTAGAAGGCTTTTATAATAATCCCTGATACGTGGTTTTAGGGTGTGCTACTAGAAAGGCGGTTTTAAAAAAAAATGGACAGTCCATGTTAAAAATACTGTACAGAGCATAGTACTTCTGGTTCTAAACTGGCTTGCAACATCATTAACACTAAGCGTGTTATTTTTTGTTGTATGCTGTTGTGCGTGTTGTCACCTCCAAGCCAACCTCCTTGTGACTGTGCATCAGCTAATTTTACTTCATGAGTCAATTCTGCTATTTTCCTTTTCATGTCACAGAAAATGAGCTTAAGTAAGTACTGCAATATGTTGTTGGGAAACACCTAGCTAGAAAAGGCCGCCTGCATTCCTCTACCTCTTGATTTCAGTTGAGTGTAAAAGTGTGATACTTATACTGAACAGTAATTGTCCAGATAAAATATTACAATCTATAAAAATTTTCTGAAAGACTTCAAAATCTGGTATTCTGTTTAATCGTCCAAAATATGTAGTGCTTGCGATCAGTATTAAATGCCAGACGTACATTTTACCATTGTGTGTTGTCGTGCCAAGCTGAGTCATTATTTGGGATTTAGATCTGAAAGAATACTAAGAGGCCTAATCGGGACTTGAGTAGTAGCAAAAACCTAAATAAAGAAAATGTTGCTTTCTTGTTTCCTATTTATATCTATAACTTTTTTAGAAAACATCCACCAATTGCATTCACAGGCAGTTTCACAAAAAAGCTATATTTTTCCCTGCCATGGGAAAATGCATAAACCTTACAGCATGCCCAGAAAGTCAACAAACTCAGACCAAGGGAGGAAGCATCTTAGTCAGGAGTCAAGGACCGTTCTCTGAAAACACTCTGCCAAATATTCTTCCTGCTTAAATTGTTTATCAAACAACAATTTCATTTGCCAGTAATTTTCTTCTGATCTTGTTTTTGTTACTAATTTCTTAATAAAAGTTCCCCATCCAGCTTCCTCCGCAGAACGCCGCGGTCCCTGTCCCGTGCCTGGTGCCGGCCGGGCTATGCGGCCGTGCCACGGAGCGGGGATGCGGCTCTTCTGCGGGGGGAAAAAGGCGGTCGGTGAAGGAGCACGGCGGCATTTGAACGTGTCCCCTGATCAGCAATAAAAGGGGAGGGTGAAATTAATCCAACTAGAGGGGGGTCACTGGGACAACATTTTCAAGATGCATTTCGTAGGTTTTCCCTAGTGCACGTGCCTGTTGTTAAGGATTTTGAACTAATAACAACAAGAACTTCCGAGTTAAGACTAGCCCTATCTTTCCAAACCATATTTATCATGGTAAGGTAGTTTATTCATCTGTTATACCACTTCCGCAGTGCCCAAAAACATGAGAAGGGAGCAAAACATGAAGCGTTGTGTTAGTTCAAGTCCACGGTGATTTTTTCCCATCCCTCAAGGAATTACTTTGTTGGAATGTGGTTTTAAAAGTATTTTTAGGTTGCTTTTTCAGTGTGTATTTATACTTTTATTGGTAAATATTTTATGTCCAAATGTTAGGAAACAGCTTAAGTAGCTTTCAGATTGGTGATTGCGTTTGGAGACTGAAGGATTATTGAGTGGTTGTTGTGATGGACTTTGGGGCGGACAGTTAGTCTCTCTGTAATGGTTAACCATGTAAGAAAAAAAGTCTAAAAATAAAATGAATAATGCGTTGTCAAAGGAAAAAGAATTGTGACTTTTTGTTCTAAATGACACTTAGTGTAGTTAGGATTTGGGTGAAGTTAAATAAAATGTGAGTGATGAGTTTGTTTGCATTTAGAATGAAAACAGAACAAAAAAGCTGGAGTTTGCTTTTTTTAAACAGTAAGTTCCCAGAACTCACACTGAAATAAGACTGTGTGTGAATATATATTATTGATTTATTGGTGGCAACCTCTATAGCAAGTTATAAATCCTGGTCTGTGTTACAGTATGTGTCTTGCTTTAAGCATGGTCATGCTTCATTTACTAGCAAAGCTTAGGCTGAAAAGGGGAGTAACTAAATACTTTAAATGATGTAACAGATCCTAGTTAAAGGGTTGAACTTTTTGTTATTTAAACCACTGTTTTAAGACTACATTTTACTTTGATCTGTGGTCAAAAGAATTATTTAATGTAACTCATGAATCTGATCTTGCTTGGAAGTAAGACATTAGCTGAAGTTAGTGACCGTGTTTTATTACAAAATGGCAACGTAATCCCTTTCCACCTGAACACGGTGGCTGCTGCATTAGTGGCTTGAAACAAATGATAAGAAGAGTGCATTAAGTAGTTCGTAATTACTCATCAATTAACTGCTCTTTTTGTAATTAATTTTTTATTTAAGGGCCAAAACTTTTTAAAAAGTCATCTACAAAACCTGTGTTTTATGGGGCATATTGCTGTGCACCTCCTAGCTAAGAACGTAATGATTTGCTGGTACCAGAAACGTGATCAGACCCTTGTTTTTTCCCCGCTGCCCTTCCCACGTGCCGCCGTTGCGGTGCCGGAGGCTGGCATGCCGGCGGGCAGGGCTGCGAGGGGGACCAGGGGAGACCCCTCCTGCCCCGGCCGGAGGGGAGCGGGGAGGGCAGCCTGGCCCGAGTGGGACCCAGCGTGCTGGGATCTTGGTAGCGTGGTTATTGTGTTCTCTGTTGCCACTTAAAAGAAGGGGTAATTTGTCTGCGGTGGTGTGGTAAGAGCTATGGTGATTTTTTGCTGGCGTTGCGTCTTGGTCAGCTTTTGATCAACTAATGAGATAGAAGGTCAAGCAGATGTATTCGACTTTGTGTCTTGCCTAGGCAAAGTCTTTGCAAGCAACAGTGGGTTTCCTCTGGTTTCCTGTAATTTATTTTATTTGGCTGAAGAAGAAGTAGTTTGATTTCCCCACTACGCTGTAGCTGCTCTGAAAGTCACAAATATTAAGCTGAGCCATTTTTTTTGTTTCTTTCAAAGTAATTAACCAGTGTGTATGTGATTAGCTCATTTAATTTTTCCATGTAGAAAGCCATCAGCTGCATAGGGCAGGGAAACAGGAGTGTATGTGGTTGTAATGCGACTTACTGCGTGGCCGGGGTGAGCAGATTGCTCCGAGTCGGAGCAACGCTTGCCGCTTCACGTGATACACTTGCTATCTGTCTGAAATCCTACCTTCTGGGAAGCCTCGCTGCAGCGATGTTTAAATTAATTCATTACTTTTTGGCCTTTTCTGTGGTAGCTATTGAAGCAACTAGTTTGAACTTTTGCTTTTAAGTGGAAGAGTGTGAAAATTAATGTGTGGGAAGTTGGTGAAGTTGTAAGCAGTATCCCACCGGGATGGGAGGTGCAGCAGGCTGCGTGTGGACGTGCTGCGTTTTCAGAAATAAGGGAGTCCTCTCCCAGCAAACACTTACATTTGCTTTTTAGGAAATTTATGTCCTTTAAAAGTGTAATGAATTGAAATGCAAAACCTGGCAGAGTGTTAAGTAACTGATGGAGTAGGTTTGCTGACAGGTGTTTTTTGGTTTTTTTTTTGCCAGGTATTGAAACCAAACTGCAAGGGTGAGGTGATGGGAGCTGGTGGTTTGACAGCGCTGTAGGGACTGCGGTGCGGGTAGTGGAGCGTCTGTGTGAGCACCTTTAAAGAAGGCATGGAGAGGAGCAGGCTTAGAGATGCAGAGAGCAGCAAGTGCTGCTGGGGTCTGGGTGACACCTTCCAGCCGGTTTTTAGCTTGGCCAACACTTGAGGTGAATGCTTACCGCTGTGCGGTAGTGATGAGGCAAGAGTAGACCTGGTGGGAACAAAGACAGAGGTGACTAACAGTCTTGTGTAGAAGCTGAGGAACATGAGGAGGAGGAGAGAAGCTTTGGAGTTAGGGTTGAGGACGTTATGACTGAAACCTGAACCTTATTTCTGGAGAGAAGTCAAAGCACATCCCCAGTGTGGTCACCGGTGGTGGGCACCCGGCCCGGGTGCTGCTCGTCGGGGCTGGGGCTTGTGAGGGCATTCTTCAGCCCTGAACGCACGTGGGTTTGAGGAGGGTGGAAAGAGGGAATAAATAATGCCGGAAGGTGAAAACCACCTTCTGGAGCAAATAGGCAATGTTTCATTATTGTCCTGAGTGAGAGGGAAAGCTTGTTAAATACAGACCTTTGGCATTAAGGTCTTTATAGCTCTGGACAATCTCCCGTCCTTTGCATTTTCTATAAAGTTTTGAGTTCAAGATGTAGAAGAAAAGACAGGTGTAATTGTGTTGGCTGTGGCACTGGCGGTCTTTTCCCCTCATAGTGCCTTTGTTGCTGGCATAGGTATTTATGCAGCTGGGTTATGCTGATAGTAGCTCCTTTAGAAAAACCAGTACTAGCTTTCCCCTCTTGCAAGATTTTTTTGATAGACTTTCCTTATGTTTGAGGTAGTTGCTGGTGTTACTGTGAACAGATAAAGCCACGACAAACTTTTTTACATTTTCCTTTTGGTTTTTTTAAGAACCTGTTAGTTAAGGTGTCTTACTGGTGGTTACATCGGCACCTCCGTTTTTGTTCTCTCTGCTTGATGCGGTGGCCACCACTCACATTGACTCACTGTCCAAAAGCATTGCATCAAGCACAGAATTTGTTCCAGTTAAAGCTTGTTTAAAAACTTACTTGGAGTCCAATTACTTCAGTATGCGGAAATAAAATGTGTTTGTTGAAATTTCCTAACCAATTCTGTGTGTGAAAGGGAGTTGAACCAGCTTGTCAAATGGCAAAATGCTCCTTAAGAAACATGTTTTGTTTAATGCTTATGTTTTTTTCACTTTTTGTTTTCTTTCAGGAGTGTAGAATGCAGATCTTCTGGTCTTTGCTTTGTTCTTTGTTGGTCATTCACTGCTGATTTGTAGGGCAGGGGAACGGTGGTTCTTGAGGTGTTGCGCGCCCGTTGAACTCCCTGATCTTTCCTTTCGCTTGTGTTAAAAAGGGGCTTTACAGCGAGGCGGACACGAACTCATTTTACAGAAAAGAAACTTCTTCCATTGCTGTGTACTTACCATATGTTTTACCTTTCTGAGTGCTTTCAGATTGGAATCGGTGCTTGCTTTTCACACTCAAAATAGATATTAACAAAAATTCCCAATGTCAGCTTTGCGGTTACTTCCCTGGTCATAATCTAGAGCTTTATCAAGTGAGCATGGCTGGTTTTTTTTTTTCCCAGAGAAACAGATCAAGCTCGCAAAGCAGTTTATCATTTCTGAAATATTTCTGAAATACTTATGTAATCAGTACGTAGGCTTCTGAACAGGTGAAGACTATGGGGGTTTTGAGATTGAAGGGTAGAGTGCCTCATGTATCAGTTAGGGAAATGTAAAATTTCCCCAACACAAGTAGGCTGTGTGTATGCAGAGTTCTGCCAGACACTTCTACATTGGTGTCGTCGTTGCACCGAGAAATTTTCCTTTAATAGAAAATTAAAAATTGCAAAAAGCTACATTGAGAGCTTTGATAGATCTGACAAATGCAATGCTGAGAGAGGATGAAAACAAAAATGAGCCTACTGAAAACTCCTTTCAGTAGCAGATTATGATGCAGACTGGGTAACTGATTGAAATGATGATAAAGGGAAATACCTTAAATACACAGAAACAGGATTTCAGGGGAAATGGTTACTACTACATTTACTGGCAGAAAATTCCTTATCTGCATGCAGTTGTGATCTCTGTCTAGCCTTGTAATAAGTAAAATGTGGTTTATGGTGAAAATGTGCTGTTAACATCTGCAGCCGCGCTCGAGGCTTTTGAAGGCATAGCCTAGGCGTTGTGTCCATGACTAGAAGTCTACCAGAAAAAACCACTCAGTTTGTCTTAAAGTTGTGATACGTGTTTCTTGCTCCAGGGTAGGGGCTTTGTGGTAGATGCAACAGGGATTAAGCATTTTAAAATGGGAGAATAACAATACTTTTAGATGATTATTACAGCTTTTTATAACTTTTTCCATGTGAAACATAGGAATACTGGTTCTAAGCAGAGACTGAATATGAGTTACGATAGATTGTGTTAGAGCAGCTTTTGGGGGGATTGGGATGCTGAAGTGTGTTGGTTTCTTGGGTCCTGAAATACCCGTGTCAGGGCAGTGGCTGTAGCTGTTAGAAGTGGGTGTCTGAGATGCGTCGTCAGCCACGGTGAGGGTTAGGGCAGAGGAGGGTATTGGGCAGAGCTGGATGTATGAACGGAGTCGACCATAGCGTAGAGAAACACTGGGCTGTACTATTTATTCCGTTCACACTACTTTGAATGAAAAGGAAGCATGGCTGTGGAGAAACATGGTGCGTGTCCGTCCTCAGCTCCCTCCTGGTCAGGCGGCTTTGCTTGGGGCCCGTCTCTTGCGGCTGGGTGGGGATGGGGACCTGCGCGGTCTCCGTCTCTGTCGCACCTTTTCAGACCAGAGGTGAGGAGTCTAATTTTGCTTTTGCTGTTGCCTCTCTTCCCTCCTGGTGATAGAGCCGCATCACAGATTCACATATGCCTTTCCCACAGTCACGCTCCCAAATTCACATTCCCCACGTATCCTATCCACAGTGTCCATGAAGCAGGGGGTGTTGTTCTTGCCCCCGACTTTGCTTCTCACACAAATTCATCTTTTTAGTCCAGTTTCGCTCACAAAAGCAGAGCAGGGCAGGAGTGAGCAGCCTTGGCACCATGGGGTTCTCTCTGCTTAGACAGTTCCACTTTCTCCCACCTTTTGGGTGGGGAAAGAGAGACTTCATAGACATCCCAGAAAGCCCAGTACCTTTCTAGAATCGTTTTCCCAAGTGAGTAGTTTCTGGAGAGCCCATGGGACTCAGCTTTGAGAGATGCCAGCCAACCGCTGGCAGGGCTCGGGCGGCAGAAGGGCTGGTTTGAAGCGTCCTGTTGCAAAAAGGGAAGGGGGACTTCGGTCTGCTAAACCGGTCAGATGGCGGAGCGGTGCAGACC
>NW_009606554.1:0-2106 GCF_000690535.1 Cariama cristata | reverse complement strand
AAAGACATGTCAGCCGTAAAAGACAACAACCTTGAAGGCTGCCTGCGATGAGGCTGGAGCTTCGTAATTACTTGGGGTCAACCTAATTGGAGGTTGGGTGCTGAAGAGGGGGATTCCAGCAGCCCCCCTCGCTCCAGCTGTGCTTTCCCACCTCCCTTTTGTAATGGTACAAGACCTTGTGGCCGTGGGGGGGGCCTGAACTGGGAACTGATTCAGTGCAACAAAAGTGAGGAGGGGAAAGGTGGGATATGTGTTTAGCAGTCTTCCTCTCCTGTTGGGGCTCCCCACCCAGCCATGCCGTCGCAGTCTGTGGCACGAGGGTGGCAGAGGCAGAATGAAATGGGGACGGCTCCTGGGGAGCCTCAAAGAGACACGAAATACTTGCATTAAAGGAAGACAAATTCACTTCAAGTTGGTTGCTGTTACACTGGATAGCAGATTAACCCTCCTAGTTTTAGATTTATTTTTTTTTTTAAATACTACATGAAAGAAACTTTTTAATGTTTGTTTTCTGAGAGTTACTTTTAATGACTCCTGCACTTAAGAGCATAAGACTTTTTTTGTCTCCTCTCTTCCCACTGCCTCTCTCCCACCCCCCATAAATTTGTTGAAATGGGTCAAAGTGGAAACCCTGCAGAGAGTTGTGTAGTTATCTATGGCTTAAGCAGTGTGAACTGTGCCTGCCCTAGAGCATCCTGGCTTGTATCAGCAATGGTGTGGCCAGCAGGACCAGGGCAGTGATTGTCCCCCTGTACTTGGCACTGGTGAGGCTGCACCTCAAGTGCCGTGTCCAGTTCTGGGCCCCTCACCACAAGAAAGACCTTGAGGTGCTGGAGAGAAGGGCAACAAGGCTGGTGAAGGGCCTGGAGAAAAAGCCTTACGAGGAGCGGCTGAGGGAGCTGGGGGGGTTTAGTCTGGGGAAGAGGGGGCTGAGGGGAGACCTGATCGCCCTCTACAACTACCTGGAAGGAGGGGGTAGTGAAGTTGGGGTTGGTGTCTTCTCCCAAATAACCAGTGATGGGACAAGAGGAAATGACCTCAAGTTGCGCCAGGGGAGGTTTAGATTGGATACTGGGAAAAATGTCTTCACCGACAGGGTGTTAAGCACTGGAAGAGGCTGCCCAGGGCAGTGGTG
The DNA here is from genome assembly GCF_000690535.1 of Cariama cristata. Taxonomy (NCBI): domain Eukaryota; kingdom Metazoa; phylum Chordata; class Aves; order Cariamiformes; family Cariamidae; genus Cariama; species Cariama cristata. The sequence goes on along the minus strand of NW_009606554.1, from coordinate 971 downwards.
CAGTCCCCATCCCTGGAGGTATTTAAAAGCCATGTAGATGTGGTGCTTAGGGACATGGTTTGGTGGTGGACTTGGCAGTGCTGGGTTAACGGTTGGGCTTGATGATCTTAAAGGTCTTTTCCAACCTAAACGATTCTGTGATTCTCTGATTCTAAATGGATGGGACTTTGGGGAAAGTGGAAGGATAATGGTCTTTCTTGTTCTCTTTCAAAATGTGCTCCAGGTAGTGACTCGCCTTTTGCAGGGCCGATTGAATGGTGGCTATTTTTGTCCAGAAAGTTTATTAGTTGGTGTTGAATCAGTGGAAGTAAAGCTTCCAGGCTTTGAATCCTTTCTGTAGTCAGGTCGCCACTTCAACACCTTTGAGCCCAGGTTTCTGTTTGCTTCTCCTGGGAACCTTTTTGATTTCAGAGGTGGAGAGTGATACTGAGACACGGTCTCCTGTTTTTGTTACACTCTAAAGGACTCTCCGATACACTTCTCCCCAGTATTAGTCTCCTTTTACTTAATGTCTACTTAGAGAGTGGTTGCAAGGCTTGGGAAGCGTGTATATCTTTCAGTGTTACACAGTATTCAGGTTTGAAATCTCAAACTTACTACTACTTACTCCTTAATATGTACTTGCTTGCAGAAATAATGCATTGGCCGTGTTGAATTTTTACAAAAATTGGCATATCTCATGAGATTAAGTCACAGAAGTATGAAAAATGTGCTGTTAATGCTTGTAGATTGTAATCCTACATCTATTATTAGGCTTAAATAAATTAAACTTGAATTGTACACAGTTGAGATCAAGTGAGGAAGAAAAAATTAGCAGTTTTTCAAATAGTTTTGATTTGGGGCTTATTAACTGTGACATTGCTTGGAGATTTAGTATCTCGTTTTGTATCAGAACTTGTATACAGGGCTAGATATTTACTGTTCCTCATCTGGAGTTGCATCTTACTGTTACCAGTTGTTCATAAATGCTA
>NW_009606553.1:43047-58596 GCF_000690535.1 Cariama cristata | reverse complement strand
TCCCCGCTCGTATTTTAAAGCAGCGATCCTGACAGCAGTACTATTATTGCACTTTATGTTTTAGTGGATGTTTGCTGTTGCTAGTTACAGCAACACTTATCATAAGACAGCAAGAAAAGAGTAGTCCCTGGTAATTAAAGTAATGAAATATTCATTTACTCTACCTTTTCAGTAGTCTCACAAATTAGGCTGCTACATTTAATGCCTGCACTGCCTCTGTTTTTATTATAATGGCAGCTTTCGCATCTGCAATTAGGACTAATTCTGACAGTTACAATTTCTGAGGGATGGTAAACAGTGAACGAGATGTGCAGCAGCGGTATTACACGTGAAAAGCCCTTGTCTCTTTAACCTTGTTGTTTTTTTTTCTCGCAGAGGTTACCTTTTCCCGATGGTGCAAAATCGACTTGACATAACTGTTCATCAGTTTCAGGGTTTTCCCTGGAGGTATTTGCATCAAATCAGCCCAGTCAAGCTTCAAGTTGAAATTGGCAGGCCAGAAAACTGACAGGGTAGGGACTGGGAAAGAGACAGCTAAAGTGCAGGCAGCGAGCTGACAGCAGCGGCAGCGGGCAGGGGGAGAGGGGCTCAGCACCCCGGGCTGATGCGGGATCCCCCCCCTCTCTCATCATCACCTCCGGAGTCCAGCCTGGTACCCGGAGATGGGGTAAGGGTAGATGGCGAGGGTTTAAAAAAAAAAAACCAACAACCCAACCCCATGAAGGAGTTGGGGGGGAGGAAAAAAGGCGGCGTAAAAGAAAGAAGTGGTGAGTTGAAGTTGCTGTCGCTACCAAGGTTATTTTGTGGAGTAGCGTCGTGCTTGTAGCGCGACGGCGAAGAGAAGGGGCTGAGGAGGTTGTTAGTACCAATGGCAACGTGTTTTGATCCGCTCGGAAAACCCAGCCAAAAACCAAACCGCCCCAACCCAGAGAGATGTTCGTCTGCAAAGATAATTACATTAGAATCAAAACAAACATTTCCTTGAATATGTTATTCCATTTATCCTCTGTCATGGGGGGCTGGAGGGGGGAGCTCCAAGTAGAATAATGTGAAAATTAATTTTTAACAGATTACTGGACAAATCAGGATCGTTCCCTGTGACACCCCCTCCAACACCCCGACAGAATTTTTCTTCTTGAAAATAATCCTAAATCTTACGTAGCGTGGAAGGGAGCAGCACAGCAAGGAACAGGCAACACCGCCAAGCCCCTCTCCTTCCTTAAAGGTGAAAAAGAGCAAAACCGTGTTACTTTCCTGGGGAAGAGAGCTGACAAGATACATTCATTTCACCCTCCCCACACCCCCCCAATATATATACATAGTCTTTACCAGATGATTAAAAATCCCTCTCACTTTTCCTACCAGACTTGTGCTAAAGTAAGCCTTGCTTTCAAACAGTTTTTCAGCTGTGTGTGTGACAGGCATTGGCTGATCTGCTGATGCCCATTCGACAGGCACTGTTGAGCTAAAGTGGTGTGACGGCACAGTTTTGTTAAGCTGTGAACAAAGGGCTGGAGATGCCTCGCTGGCATCATCCATGTGCATATTGGCCTTGTCACAGTTTTGCTTGATTTAATGCTCTGTTTATTCCTAGATATTAGAACTTAAATTCCAAACAATATGTTTTCATATACCACGCGCAAACTTTATTTTAAAAGCTTTTGCTCCCAAGAACTACAGATCCGTTTGTCTGTCCAATATCCATGCAGCAAACATTTAAAACGTAGCTCTCGGAAAAATAGGTGGCCGGTAGCCTCTTCACTGTTATCCAGTTAAAAAATGGGATTTCAGTTTTAAAAAGTCTTATAAGGGTAAAGGATTTATTTCTTCTTTGATCATTTGTTGAGAGTTGTTATTTATTTCAACAGTGGATTCTCTTATAAGCCCCTCAGGAGAGGTTGCCCCGTGTGCAGGCCGGGCACGCAGGATGGACTTTGCAAGCGCCGTATCATCCCAGCCGTGCTGTTGCGATAAAAGCAGTGCTTTGCAAATACCTGTAAGCATAGTCGGAGGGCTATTGGCAGGCAGAAATAAAGCAAGCCGGGTTCTGGCAGGTTAGCGAAAGGGAGGAGGAAGGAGGATTAAAAAAAAAAATATATATATATGCATGTGCATTAGGTGGCCACAACTTTGTATCACCTCAGTAGTTCATCAAGAGAAAACGTGAGCGTATGGAGTTCTGATTTAGGTTCTGGTTCTCTTCGTTTAGAGATGCTGTAGGCTTTATCTGTAGAAAGTTTTTTCGCTTTTTGTTGTTTGGGTTTGGTGGTTTGTTGGTTGGTTTTTTTTCTTCTCTCTCTCCCCTTCTTCGTCGCCTTTTTAAACTCTCTTCAGGTTTGCTGCAAGTGTTTGCTAAGAGATTAGTTAGCCAGCTTCCATGGCGGAGGTAGCCCTGGGAAGCAGCTCGTTGCTGTGAGGAATGCTCGGTAGGTCAGGGCGTGAAGATAGAAGGAGCTGCCCAACTGGGGCTGGGGATCAGGTATTTTTCCTCTTTGTTTCCTATCGGAGACAAAGTGCTTATGGAAAGGTTTGTGGCGAGACATCAAATCCCAGCAGGAGCACAGATGTTCCCACTTTTACAGGCTTACCAGTGAACATTTCAGCGAAAACAAGTTTACGAAGTAAAAGATTTATTTATTTTTCCTTAGTAGATGCAGCATCTTAGTTCGATGATTGTGTAAAGATCGCATCGCTCCAGCCACTCGGGGTTATTTGGTCCAAGGCACGGTGCTTTACTTGAGGGCCACAAGTAGGGATGGGAGAGAGGGAAGGAGCGGGAGGAGGGAGCATTCAGCAAAATGAAAGTATTCCTTCTCCAAACAGTGCAGTCTAGAGCCTAAATCTGAAATTGAATCTGCTGGGCAAAACCTGTACAATTTTTCTACCTGCCCTTAGTCTGCTTCCTTTCAACTATGACAGTTTTACTAACTGAAATGAATGGGCTTGCTTTCTCCCGTACCTTTTCTCAGTATGCGTTTACATCAAGTACTTCAAACAGAGAGCTGGGTGATATATGTAGGGGGACAGCTTGCACAGAATAAGCTTTAATGGTTAATTTTTATATAGCTTTATAAATGAAAGGGACTTAAACCTACTAGCAGTATAGATCACAAGACCTTATGTGGTCTATTCTTCTGTAGATGCACAAGAGATTTACGTGCCTAAGTCCCATAAGAGTTAATGGGAGTTACGCATGTAAATCTCTTCCACAGTGAGATAATAGACCCTTTTATGTATGGATAGCTGGATTCTTACAAAAATCACCTACTGAACAGTAGACTTTACCTCCTCCCCTCTTAACAAATATTTATAAAGCGAGCAGGTCAGCAGATGAGACCAGGAACCCCCCAAGATGTCTCCAAACCGCAGTGACCCCCCCATGCCCCCGCAGAGGGAGCCAGCCCCAGGTCCGCCTTGTCCCTTCGGTTCGGCATCCTGGTTTCGGTCCGCGATGGGTGACACCGCAGTGACACCGCAGACCGACGGCGACGGGGTCTCACGTGGGCTGACATGGGGTCTCACCTCTTGGCAAGTCCGAGTCGATGGAGACCTCTCACTCTGCGCATCATGGAGGGGATTGGGAGGGGGAGAGCTGTCACCTCTGTTCTGGGGGGTCCCCCGCGCTCCTGTGGGCAGCACAGGTAACCGTTGAGGTGCATTTCTCCCCATGTCTCTGCACTCCATCCCACCTGTACAGGGGGATCTATAGCCCCGAGGTGGGAGACCCCCAGCAGGACGGTCCCAGGACACTGGCAGAGCCCGGTGGTGGTGGGACCAGCTCCCAAAGCCCAGGTGCTGCCAGCGCCGCACATCTGCTCCCTTCCTCCTCCGGCGTGACCTCCCTCCCTGGGAAAGCAAGCAGGCTTTGCCTCCAATGGGCACGGTCTCCGCACTTCTCCGTGGGGATTAATATAACTTGGACGGTCTGTATCTGCCAGCCATGAGTCAGATTGAGAACTTATCCCCCTGTAAAGTGTAGCTGGAGACAACCGGTGTCATGGCACACGTGTGTCAGTAACCATCCCCTGGTTTTGTCAACCACGGCTCTTTTTGCCATCGTTGTTTCCTTCCATCGCTCACCTGCTCCTTCCCAATAGCGATTTGAGGGAGTTGGGCAAACTGCAGACTTGCCAGCCCTCAGCTCCCAGGCCTGGCAAAGAACAGTCTGAAAAAAAAAAACCAACCAACCCAAACTCATGCCGTGAGACCATCAGATTAAATCCAAGGGTTTCTACCAGCGGCGGGATGGGAAAAGCCCATTGTTTGTTGATTATCATATCATCAGCCCCGGCTGATACTAGGATGCTCAAGGAAAACACACTTCGGTTACAGTTGATTTTCAGATTCCAAAATGGTGCTGCAAAGTCTGTGCATGCCTAATTATATTTTATGCTAGGCTGTGCAATACAAAATGTATGCTGCAGCAATCAGTGAGTTAACAGTATCAATCAATTTGTAAACAGATGAAGTCACTCATTCCCAAACTGGTTTTCCAAAAACAATTACTAAATTACAATAGAAAAAAATTGTACAGTTACTGTATTTGTGTGCTGTGTTACAATCAACATACCAGGGAAACAAAACAATTTAATGCAGAAAAATCATCATTCATCTACATTATAATTGCTTCTTTTTCACATCTACAGGGCGGTTAATTAAAATTGTGATTAAATGCGGTCGCGCTGCCTAAGATGTCTTGCCCAAAACAGGTGGTACAGAATTTAAAAGTAAAAAAAATGTAATTAGCATTGGAAATTGAGAAATTGCCTGTAAGAATCAGTGTTAATTTCAGTCAGTGATGAGGTAATTTATAAATGAATGCAGTGGAGGCTGTGCAAATGCACAATTGCCTTCCTGCCTATTCTTAGCATTCTCAGCATGCAGGTGAAAATGTTTTCAAAATATTGAGGTAATTTGAAAATCAATCCGTGCATTCGGTATCTTTTTTCCTCCCTATTCGCAGCAAACGCTGAACAAATGCTGCCAGAGATGGCACAATGCATCAGTTTTGCACTTTTTGGGGAGTGATGTTACGTGTGTCGTGGCATCGGCTAGAGTTTAACTAAACAAAATCTTTGGCTAAGATCTTTTACAAAGGCCAAAAATGTCGACTGAAGTCCCCGGTAATCCCGAACGTCTTCGGCTATGGTATGTGTTTAAACAATGCGATATCAAAAAAAAAGTAACAGCAACCTGCAGTGAGTTGAAATAGTGCAGCACAGATACTGCGAAATAAAAGAGATGCTAATATAGCATGGAAGTCATGATGATTTCTTGTTTAAAATTAGTACAGGGCATGAGAAAAGCCTCGGTAGGACCGATGCTTCCTGTAAAAACTCTCTTTTTAAACATGCATTTCATTTTTCGTCCCGCAACCATATCAGAATTCTTAACTAGGTTACGCATACAGAGATTTTCCCTCAAATGAACTTTGTTTATCAGTATTTTGATGCTTTCTCTAAACTTTCAGCTAGCAAATGAGAAATGCTAATTCCTAACAAAAAAAGCACGACCTGCAGATAGAAAAAGCTAGAGGCAAACCTGACAACAAACAGATATTAAAGATTTAAAATCTTCTTGACAGTCAAAAAAAAAAAAATCCAAAGCACACATTGCTGGAACTGACATTTCCATGATTTGAACAGTCCTCGTCCCCCTGTTTGACTCCACAGAAAGCCCTGGCGTAGTTATCCCCGTGTATATTTAAAAATAACTCAGACTTTCGACAACGTCGATCGCTGGGCTGGAATATGTGTAAGCAGTTTGAATTTTTGAACAGGGACGTACAGGTGTGGGTATCGGGTTGCTGTAAAACAGGCGCATGATGGCTTTGGAACATAACATGCTTTAATTAAAGAAAGCTGGTCTTCCTGCAGAAAGGCCGATTTAGCCATGTAATTTAACTATTGGAGCCCTTTCTATTAATTTTTCCTTGACATACAATAATGAACTTTTCTTCTGGCTGGCACTTGGTTGTTTTTTGGTTTTATTTTTGTTTGGTTGGTGTTTTTTTTTTCCTTTTGATAAGCCCTGTGTACTTCAGAGGCAATTTCAATGCTATTTAATTTGCTCCTGCAAAAACCCCTGCAAAGGGATTAGGCCCACGAAGGGACAAGGGTAAGGCCATTCCGTGCCGGTCCGTGCTGGACCGCTGTGATGCTGCGAGGAGGCTACAGCACGGCCAGGCAGAGGATGCGAGTTGGTACCCTGACGGGATGCTATCCCGATCCCGGCTCCGTGCAGGCAGAGCTGGGGAAGGTGAGCGCAGCATCAAGTGCCACGTGTGCTCTCCGGCAAGTCAATTAACCTCGTCGTGCTCATTTTCCCTGTCTATGAGATGGGGAAATACTGCCGAACTCATTCACAGGGCTTTTGCGGAGCTTAATATCTCTAAAGCACTCTGCCATTCTCTGGCACCGAGGAAGAGCAAGTATCATTCGTTGTTTCGTCAGAGGGCAAGTGGATGCCAAGGAATTTGACTGAGAAAATTATGAATGTATGTTTCTAATAATCAAATTCTCTGAGTTTATTATACAACCGGTTATTCTGATTTAGAAGAGAATATTGCTTTTAACTGCGCACAACCCCCCACCCCAGTTCTCTGCCACTGAATATAAAGAAGCTAACGGTAATCACTGAAGCAATGATGATTATTGACTGAAAGGTATTTTAAAATGTGAGCTCCGTTACGTGGAGCTTGGCAAGCAGCTGCACTGATGCGTTTGAACTCCTCATTTCGGGGTAGGGGCTGTAAAAATACATCGAAATATTAGCAAACTGGCACAGGTGCAAATCCTAACCCGACTGCCGTCGATGGGGGTGCACGGGTGACTTCAGTGGGACACGGATCGGAAAAGTCGGGTTTGATGCCTGTGGCTGGTTTTAGTGGAAAGCTGTAGGATCAAACTCATTTGGAAATTCAGCCTTATCAAACCGAGCCCAAGTTTGGGCTTTTTCATTTCTGCCTCACGTGAACTCAGAGGAAAGCAGGAGGTGAGGGACTGCTCTGCTGCCACGCATTAGTCCTCACCCCCAGTTACACCTTTGGAGTTTTCTGGGCCTGTTCCCATGAGGAAAGACCAAACGCCATGAGAAACATGAGCAGGATTTGGCCCCGCACAGGCAGGGCTTACTACTCGATAAACTGAGCCATGGCCATTGTAGTGGTGGGGAAGTGCAGTGAAGGAAAAGTAGCTTCGCGGATTCCTAAAATAGAAAGTAAACATAAATATTTCTACTTTGCATGTCAGATTTCAATCACCTCTCAAAACAACGGAGCTTCTTGATTTAATTAATTATGGCTGCTTTTTTTTTTCTTTTTTTTTCTTTTTTTTTTGTGTCTGTGCGTCTTCGGAAAGAGCCAAATGAAAATATCCTCTTTGTTTCCCCTTTGTAACTCCCGGAGCTTTCCTCGAGTTTTAACTCTTCCGCCACCCCAACACCCTCAGCCTTCATTTTTCTATGCTCTTCTTATCGCTGCTGTCCCATGGCAAGCCCCAAAGCCTGGAACATTTTGTAACGACTATGTGACAAATTGTTGGGCTTTTATTCACGTCGGACATCTTTTGCCAGGATTGCTTGTTGTTTTTTCTGTTTGGCTGTGTCATGGGACCAAAGGTGGCTGCTTTTGTGCAGCATGTCAAATCTGGTTAACATGCAGCCATTTATCTTTAAAACCCACTCCTGCACAATGGCAGGGGTGTATTGGGCCACTTGTATGGGCTCCAAGCATCAAATATATACATATATATTTATATTTTTTCAGTGCCATCCTCTCTATATGTGTGGATGAAGCTCGGGCTGAGGCACTGCGGTGAGCAGCTCATGCAGCAGACAAGATGTTTCATAATTTTGGGAACCTTTTAGAGACAAATTGTACAGTGCAAGTGTAGTGTAACTGAACTGCTGGTTGCCCACTGAAGTGTAGAAAATCAGATACAGCACAGCCTGAAAGAATGAAACGAGAATTCATATCTGTGTATATACACGGTACTTTATCAAGAATTCATATACAGGGAAAACCGCATTTATTCTCTTTTTCTCTGCTTATATTTGAGGATTGTGCGTGGGGAGGGGTGTGTGTATAAATGTATTCATGTGCATGGTATATATTCATACAAATAATATGCCATGGGATATGGGAATAGTTGTGTGTGTGATGCATTTATATGCATAAGTGGTAGGTTTGCAGGTTAATGCCTGCTTGACTCTGTGCGTGTAAATGATGGAAAGGTGCTCAGCACGATGAAAAGATGGATTAGCCTAGAAATAAAATTGAAAAGCCCCAAACTTTCACAGTAAAGTTTGCAGCTTTGGGTGTTTTTCCTATATTTAAGTCACACAGAAACATCTCTGATGAAAATGATTCCCTTAGATACAGTGATAATTATCAAATAAAGAAGCTGGTAAGAAAGGGGAAAGTTGGATTCAACAGAAAAATGAGGGCTGGCTACAAAGTCTTGGTGCCTTTTTGCAGTTGAAGCATCTGAGATAGCGGGACCCAATGTTTTTTTAATGATTTGCTGTGTTGTGTAATAATTATACATATAGTGCAGCGAGGTTACTTGGAGGAACACCACACTATGTATGTTTTTCTGAGTAAAGGACCCAGGAGATTGCCTTTCACTTTGAAAACAATCCCTAATATCAGGAAAATGCTCTGTTTGTTTATGCGTACATAATGCAAGTTTGTCCGCCTGGGAACTGCAGCAAATGGGAGAAGTATGCATGGATTTCACAGGTAACAGGATTACGTGGGCACATAATTGATCCATTTGGAGAAAAAAATGACAGTGCTCTAAAGATGCCTAGGCTTTGGAGATGGAGTTTATGAAACAGGCATTTGTAAATTCAAAGGAATCAATATGTCAATTTTATTACATCTCAGGACCAGCTGGGCATTAAAGGAACAGTGGCCTTTTTAAAATTGCAGCTGCGTATTCTTGCATTGTGTACCTTTCTTAAAAGGCTTTGAATTTTAGAAAATGTACTTTTAGCAGCGCTTTGCACCTTTTCAGTGACCAGTTTGCATGGACAAAAAAAGACACAAAACATTACATTGTGTCAGTTCTCCTCTTAAGCCGCGGTTGGTAAAAACTGCCGGGCTTCAATTATACCGTGCAAAAATCTTACTAATAAATACACATGTGGAAGGAGACTAACGCCTGTTGGTATCCCAAATGTTGCAAAAAATATTTGAGATTTTGCACGGAGGACTCAAGCGCGTGTTGCAGAGGCAGCATCAGAACGAGAGATACCTGGAAGGATGCGTTAAAGACCTCATGTGAAACCTGGTCCGAATCATTGCAAAACGGTACCTTCTCTTTCCTTCTCACTGGAGTTTAAACTCCTAGATGGTCAAACTTAAGGCAAAGCTTAGGTTTTTTTTCCAAGGAGCAGCCGTCTTCAGTCGTCCTGATTTTGAAATGTAGCTTTTCATATAAATTTGCAACCTGCAGCGTGGAGGGAGATGTTGAGCGGAATTTGGGTTGCAGTGGCGGTCGCTGCCCGTAGGCTCTCAAGGCCGCCTCGAACAGACTCTAAATCCCAAAGATGCGTTCTCAAGGCATTAGTAATGGCCACTGAAGTTTTTCCTTTGGAGAGGAGGAGGTTAGCCGGAGCAATTACAGCTTTCCAGAATATGTTGTGCACTCCTCTACCTGAAAGGCGCTTGGTTGAGGGACGGTGTCAGTAAAAGCCACGCTTGTCTCCAGCCTTCAGTAGATATCCTGTTGTCTTCTCTCCTCTGCTTACTGGCCATGTTGCTGTGGACCCGATGGCTACAGACTGCTCTGCAACTCCAAATTTATAATTAACATTGCCAAAGCAATCACTGATTTGGGGTACCTAACTATGGGCAAATCTAGAGGGTCAACACATCTGAAAACACACTTAAAAGTGCGGTGGGTTTAGCAGGCACGGTAGCATTAGGTATACGGTTGGACTTGACGATCTTTGAGGTCTCTTCTAACCATAATGATTCTATGATTCTATAAAAAAATTCAAATTTTTGAGTCCCAAGAAGGACCAATGACCACTGCTCCCTGCCTTCTGAGCTTCCCCAACTTTATCATGATCTTCTCTGATCTTCCATAATGTTCCTCCGGCTCCTTTTGCACAGTTTCTTTTTCTTCGAGCTCGTACCTTTCAGGCCAGCCTGGCTACAGACAAGGTCTCTGTATGGTACCCCAACCTGTCCAGTAATTCTACTTTTTCTTGCTTGAGGATTTCTACTTCCCATAAGGTATGGTAACAGTATTTCTCCAGTGGTCTGCTGACATTTAACCATGTAAATATGCCTTGGATGATGTGGGCTCACACCATAAATGGGCTTATTATATTATTGAGCAGTGTATAAAATAGGTAGAGCACTCTATATATATATATGTATGTTCTACTAAAGCTCTATCTCCCCTAAACAGAAGTATGAAGTGAATATGAAAGAATAAAAAGTCCAGTTTTCCCTGAAAGGGTATGGAAGAGTAGATACAGACAATACAAGCTAGTTAAGTAGTGTTTTGTGGTCATAGACTTAGCATGAATTAAAACTTTGTTATACAGTGATGTACTTCCAAAGCATTTTTAAAAATATTAATGTGCCAAGGAAGACACGGAAAAAGAGATTCAGAGTATTTTCATAGAAATTTGTGGCATTGTAGAAAATAAAGGTGACCTTCTGCCAAGCAGTGATGCTCAGAACTGATGCGAATACACATAAATGGAGTCAAGTGAAACTATATAAAGTCAATAGGTTAAAGCTTAGAAAACTTCAGAGGTAAGACTTCCTTTCAGCATAGCTTTGCCTGCATGCTTAGGTGTGAAAGATATGATGTACACATCTTGTTCGTATCGGCATCCTCCACCAGTGATGAGATGCTGAGATAAGCCTCCATTGTAACCAGTCTAAATTAACATTTTCCAATCCCCGCGGCAATCTCCACTCAAAAGATGTCGTTCCTTTCTGTGCTTGCTAGAGGGGAGTAAGCGGAGGTAAGAAGAGTTGAAGTGACTTGTCCGAGGCCTCCCAGCAAGTCAGCTGGAATTAAAAACTTAGAACTAATAAAACCAGAGGTCATATTCTGATCCTGGTTACCTCCACGCCGTCCCAGAGCGGCTCTGTGGGCAGCCTTTACATTTTGTCAGTTCTTCGAATCTAATTCTAGAAGTAAAACAAAGCTTCCCAAAGATAAGGTGGAAAAATGGCAAAACGAAACCCTGTCATCGACCTGATTGATGGTTCTTCCACTGAGATCATAACAGCTTCTTCAGAGACTTTTACAATCTCTATAGAAGTGCAGGAGGCACTGCCAATATCCGCAGATCATTGGCATGATAGACCGTAACGGCTTCTTCAGAGCCGTTCCGGTCTATCGTGTCAATGCGTACTTAGGGAGTCCTCAATGCATGGATCATTGACACGGTACTACATAACGGCTCCTTAGAAGCCATTACTGGGTATCAAGTCAATGCATACTTAGGGAGCCCTTAATGCACGGACCCACGCAAGTTGACTTGCTCTGAATACTAACAATCCTGTGGAAGAGTAGTTACTGCATATGGCATTGAGGGAGATTATTAATACCTGCCTGCAAGAGCTCGACTCGTGCACCACGCTCCCAACGCCTTTGCGGGAGAGGTATGGCTGCTCCCGAGTCGGAACGCTGCAAGGGAGAGTCTGAAATCCGTGAACTTTCCTTCCTCCGCTAACAGCTTTTTATTTCATAAAATATTGAAAAAAAAAAATCGCTCCCAATTTGAGATAGGAAAGCCAAGGGGCAGCCCAGGATGAAACCTTTAGAGTTAGAACAGAAAGCCTTGAGAGTAAGTGGTTGCAATGGAAACGCTGGCAAACCCTTACCTATGGAGCACCTGTTCTGTGTATTTTACCCCTCTCAACTACTTTGCTGTAGTTCTCAAACATACCATAGATTTACGGTCATCCCTCCAAGACGCTTAGCATTAGGCTTGCAAAAAGCGACCCTCTCGAAGGAGAAATGCTTTGTTAAATATCCCGTCATCCAGCGAGGAGTTTGTCTGGATTTGTTGACCTGCTCCCTGGGGAACATCGGCCGAGACTTTCCAAACCATCGCCGTGCCTCTGCTTCCACCTGCAAAGGTGCATCCCCATCATTTGGCTTCCCCCAGACAAGATATCCCCGTGCCGAGTTAAAAATGCTTCTAGTTTGCCGTTGTTGATATTTTTCTTTTGTGTTCTGCTTACTGACTGACATCTGCTATCATGCTAAGCAGGTGTTCCTGTGTAAACGAACGTGCCCTGTTTGTGTTTCGCCATCCTCGCTACTGCGCACCCAAATGAGCAGCATGATTAAGAATCCTGTAAATTTTTGAAAGGAAACGGATGGCTGCCCTACTAGAACATAATTACACCGTTCCAACATCCGCAGCTCACTGCTGCAGCCGAGTTGGAGAACAGCAGAAATTAATAATATATAATAGCATCATTCTCGTAATTTATAAATGAAATAAAGTAGAGAGGAGATTCTGCTGATATGCATTTTCTTCTTAATTTTAAAAGACAAAGTATAGATTAGAATTTTACTGGGGTGAAACCTGGCCAGCAATATCACACTAGTTGCAAGTGTAGGGCCTGATTCATGAGGGGGATTTTGCTTAGGGAAAAGAGCTAATATCTTTTATTGGACTAGGGGAAAAAAATGAGTACACAAAACCCTCTAAAGGCAGCCCCTGATGAAGGGAGGCTAGGAAACCTCCACAGATCATCTACCTAGTTTTTAGCTTAATTCATTCGTAGGTATTGCAGGAAGACACTGCTGCACACTGCAATTTTTTTTTTTCCCTGGCTAAAATAATACAGTATCACAGGTCACCCCCTCAGAGAGGAGAGAGGATTAATCAGTTAAAGATGTCGTCTAATCTCCTATTTTTGTTGAAAAATGGCAATGTTTTCAAAAATAATATTTTGAACTCCAGAGATGTGCCAAAAGGAGCTGTACTGCAAATCATTGCTCAAGTCAAGCCTTGGAGTTGGTGTTCTATCTATGCCTCTCAACCCCGCTGAATAAAAAAAGATACAACTTTTGGAAGACAAAGACATATTATTTGTAAAGACTAAGCAGTATGATTTTTTTTCTTTTTTTCCATTGCTTATGAACAGTCAAGTTAGTTAAATGCTTTTTATTTTTCTTCTGTAGCTACCCAGATACGCTCGTCTGGTTGAAGGCCCAGCTGATTTATACTTTTACTGGGATAAACTCAGATGTGACAGTTACCAAAAAACCACAATAGTGTTTACTTACAGGTTAATTAGGGACATTTTTATAAATTTTGACACTGTAAAACTCTAAAGAATGATAACTGCTTTGATGGAAAAGGTCAGCATGGATTCTCCAAGTTTAACCTAGCAAACACAAGCACACACAGTGAGCCCAGAGAAATACTTCTCTTTTAAACTAAGGGATATGTCTGAGTTGTATTCTTCTAAAGGGCCCCCTTAATAATTTGTTTCTGAGAAAATATGTGCATATACAGATTTATTTCATTAACAGGTATTTATTTAAGTGGCCTGCGCTGTATTTAAATCTCTGAATAGTTTCCATTACTTCCTCAGCTCGCTCACTTCAAGTTGACTAATTTTAATAAGGCTAAGGTGCCTAGGGTCTTATTGAGTGTTCAGTTTGATCAATATGGCTAAATTAAAATAGTGCAAAATATAAGCAAATGTACTCTAACAACTCAGTGAAAAATGTGAAGTGCACCAAACATTGATTAGTGTTCCACAGACATTAATTTGGTGTTTTAAGTACACTAATACTGCTCAGAAACTGCATCTACCTTCGGCACACCCATGCAGTCTGGGTACTCATGGACCGTATTCTGCCCAGCTACCCCTGCGCAGCCCCCTTGGCTTTCATGGCACTGCGCACGTCTGAAGACATAAATTGGCTCCGTATTGTGCAGAACCAGGTTGCACACCCTGGTCTCGCAAGGAGCCCTCCTGGTCCAGATTTGGCCCGTTCCAGGAGGAATGGCGTTCCCGTACCACTCGCAGAGCAAGCCCGGATCACACCTAAGGGAAGCAGAAGGAGGACAGTTCCGATTATTTGCACCAGTGAAGACTATTTATATAATCCTATTCATTATGAATTTGGGGCTATACATCAATTCTATACGTGTATTTTTAAGACAGGCACAGACTCTTAGGGAAGTGGTTATACGTACAAGAAGATATTCGTTTTTGCCCTCCTGTAACACCACAATATTATTGTCATAAAAGATTAATGTCAACCCCCACCTGGTATTAAATTGCTTTCGGTAGCCCTTGCATTCATGTCTTTCTGCACAAGAGAAAAACACTTTTAAAGTAACTACATGCATCTTCAACTTGAATTACGGCTATTATTTGGTTATATTTTATTTTTCAAATGCCTTAGTTGTTGTGGTAGGTGTTTTTTTTCCTGTGGATATGATGTTTTGAATAAGAATATGGTATCAGGAATTTAATTTTAGGGCAGCAAAAAAGCATGCCTTAGAAAATAGGGTCTTACCATAGTCTTGTGATAGATGTTGCACATGTTAATTATATGATTTTTTTTCCATGCTCCAACAAAAAGCTGTATTTTCCACATACTAAAAATAATTTGTTTTTCTTTCTTTCTCTTTCCTTTCCTTTTTCTTAGTTAGTAAAAGCATGAGATTATCATACTTTGACATCCAATGTTAGCACAGACAGTTTTTAATGGTTTCTAAAAATACAACAATAACTCCTTAGCAATCATACTTTTATGTCGTGTTAAATGGTTTCTGATATCTTTCTTGGTTTTTCAGTAGTTTTTCCCCCTACCTGTAGTGTGATCTTTCTGCTTATCTTTGATCTCCTTGGTAAGTGATATTTGCTGTAACAGTTCTTCCTTTCCTTGATACCATCTTCTCCTATGTGGCCAAAAAAATAATAATTTCACATAAGCAGAAGCTCATTTCGTCGAAAGTAAATCAGCAGTGTATGTATATGAAAGAATGAAAGAAAGAAAGAAAGAAAGAAAGAAAGAAAGAAAGAAAGAAAAAGAAAAAAAGAAAGAGAGAAATTAAACAGGAGAGAGTTCGTGCGCTCAAAAAAAAAAAGCAACTCAAAAGCAAATGCAGTCACATTTAGGAGAAGTAAATTCTGTGAAGATGAAGTCAAATATGAAAAGCATTTCTCTAGTTTAAACTGACCAAACAGAGTTATAAACAGCAGAAACATTTGAAGTTCCTCTTTTTAAAATTAAAGCTGGAGCTTTAACTTCTTAACCTTCAACACGACAAGTAGAGCACACTGTGCAAAAACAATTTGTAAGTCTTCTTAACAAACATCTCAAGTGAGGAGGGCCAGCACAAGTTCAGAAGAACTGACTTTTCATTTGTAGCTATGCCAAAAAAAAATGCTTAGGGTTTTTTTTTTTTGTTGTTGTTGTTGTTTAGCTTTGGTGCACGACAATCTTGATGTTTTCCAGTTTTTTACATGTTCAGAGTTTTTAATATCAAAGGTATTGCTCTCTGTAAACAAGTGTAAGTTTACCGAGGCAGCTTCAC
>NW_009606553.1:31821-43016 GCF_000690535.1 Cariama cristata | reverse complement strand
GCTCTTCCCTTGTAATCAGATGTGAAAATTACACCCTCGCTTTTGGCTACATGATAATTACACATTTCAACATACAAAGAATTGTCTCTGTTTCAGTTGCTGGAATGAAACAGCGAAGGCACTTGGGAAAATATATTATTATATTAAAGATCAGTGCCATAGCTGTTTTTAGTAAAAGTGAAGTTTGTAATCACAACTGTGATCGAGATACTTTGAGATTTACATATACACACACATATATATATATATATACACGAGAGAGAGAGAGAGAGAGAGAGCAGATAAAAATAAAATTAAACTAAGGTACCTCAGCACAGAGGGTGCAACTTAGCCCATGTACCAAGGGTCAGCAAACAGCCTACTCTCTGCTTAAACCTCATCAAAGCCCTGTTTTGAGAGTGAATTTTAGCCTCAAAACATAATTTGTTGGAAAGTTTAACAAAGTTTCTCCAGCTTTGTCTGATTTTCCTCCTTTTTCTTTCTCCTGGCTATTCTATTTCACTTACCTAGAAACTTCGCCTGAGTTTCTTGTGCATGTATCGATTTCCTTGCAAATGCTGGTCACAGAAAGAATTCAGCATTAAGCATTGCTCAGAAAGAGCTGTGGGAAAAAAATTACATATGCAGCAAAACATGTTGGAGTTGTGTTTTGACAGTTTCATGACCAAGCCAAAAAATATACATTTTTTTTGTACCTGGCGCAGTTTCACAAAAATGTCCCCTCAGGGAATAGTCATTTTTTGTCAGAATCAACTGTTTATTTACTTAAAAATCTAAAAGTTTTGCCTTACATTAGAGGCAGAGTTGCTGAAGGTTAAAGTTCAACATCAGCTCTCTGCATTGCCTTCACCGTAAAAGCATGGTTTGTGTCACGAGAGAGGGATGAAAGCATTAGCATGGACACAGGACAAAATAAAAATGCCATGCATTTTAAAAACAGAGCAGGTGAGGTTCATCAGGTCCCTCATTACGCGTCTGCACCCATGCCCTGGCCTGCTCACAAGCGATGGGTGACCACCTTGGACCTGCCACCACCGTGGTTGAACACGGTAGCAATGGTTCAGGTTGGAAGTAATGGTTTTACCCAACTAAGTCAAAGCCTGGTAGGGTTTTGATGGTGGCAACGGTGTTGAGATCTTTGCTATTGCTCATTGAGACGGTCACGTCCTTCCTCATCTGCGCCTTGCTGGGCTGTGAGGGATCAAAAGGGACACAAGTGGTTTCCCACCGCTGCACCCAGTACAGTGCACACCATTGGAAGGAGTAGCCCAAGGCTGACCTAGTCATGTCCAACTCTGAGAGTGTTGACTTTCATGTTTCTGCATCAAAATGCTATCTAAATGCCCTGCAAATGTGTAGGGCGTGAGGCTGGGGGAGTCCGGGAGCCCCAGGGCAGGTGGGACTGTGCACGTCCGTGGCACTGGGCCACGGGCCATCCTGCCTGTCCTACCTGCAGGTGTGGGGCGTCTTCCCCGCTTTGCTCATATTACTTCAGGATGTATGCTTAGGACATAACCAAATCCTGAGATCACACTAATATGAGAAGGTGTAATGACTTTTAAATCAATGGAATTGTATCAGTAAAGAAGAAATAGGTCTCCCACCCTGAAATTAAGGGTTTTCCCAGGGTAAAACTTGGTGTTCTCCACGGAGAAGTGTTTTTTTTATTCATTCTTGCCTTTATCTGTATATGTACACAGACAATATTTTTTGCCTATAGTCAGTTTATAAGATTGCAGGGTTAACAGAAAGGCACTGAGTCAAATGCTCTTTTGCATATATATATACCTTGACTGCAGCTCCGAACAGTTGGGACTGGCAGGCTGACCTTTCACACTGGCTACCAGCCATGTTCAGTGAATAATTTTGAAACAAATTTTTTACTAGGATTTTTAACATAACTATTTATTTGGGGAAGCAATTTGCATCAGGAAAAAAAACCCCAAATGTAAATACAGATTTCCCCAGGAGATTAAAAATAGTCCAAAACTAATGGCCTAATCTAATTCACATAATGATCATCACACAATATACTCAGTGGGCCTAATCCTGCCCTCGCAGAGTCTCTCTGAAGTCAGGGACTTGACATACCTGTCTGAATTTGAGTTTACCCTTCATATCCCAGTTACAGCAGGGGAGCAGCTTTTGTATCTATGGTGAATAATATTTTGCAAATTAGACCTCGTTTGAAAAAAAAAGAAAAAGCAATATATAAGAAGGGAAGGGAGTCTCTCCTGACTCACACTCAAGGGGTGGAGGTCACAGCCGGAGGTGCTCTGGTAGGAAAGAATTAAGCACCGTACCAAAAAATAACATGAAAACTATGACTCAAACTGACGAAAAGGGAGTTCATCAGAGATAAGGACAGTTTTTCGTCCCTAACAAGCGCTCTCATTAGCATGGCAGTTAAAGGTATTCCTCCATCCTCGTTAACTTTGCATTTGTCCCCTTGTATTTATTATTTGCTCCTTTTTTCTGCCCGTCTTGGAGGCTGCATGTTTTCCCTGACATACAAGTCAGTACCAGATCCAATTCCAGGCTGACCTCCATGGGGTTATCGCTGGCCTAAAAAGGGCAGGACTGAGCCCAAAGCGGTACCACCGGCGGGATGCGGGACTGTCAGGGCACGGGGAGGTGGGGTGAGGTCCCCCTGCACCCCCAGCTCCTCCCTGGGCTCCTTGGCACCACGGAAAAAGTTCTGTCCCCACTTTTGCTGCTGTGCTGAGAGGTGGGCTCTGCCTGGCCTCCGCGGCTTTTTAAACCCAGCAGAGACTACTGGGAGCCCAGCTAATGTGTGTATTGATGTACCCTCTAGCTTCTGAGATGATGAAAGAGCATATTGCTTCTTTCCACAACAACAAGATAGGAAATATTTACAGCGACCCTGCTCCGCTACCTGGGGAATTTCTCCCCAGGTGACGGAACGAAGCAACATCAGATTTTGTTTTTCCCCCAACACAAATTAAAAAATAACCCCCTCAAAAACCCCCAGTAAAGCAAAGTTGTTAGTTAGGACAGAGATACCTCATCCACCAGCACCCAGATATGATATAGCTTTAATTTGTATTCATCTTGTCCACTGGGGCTAGAAGATGGAGGAGCTATTATGAAACCTTCTTTTTTTTTTTTTTGAATTTGCTTTATTCACTGTTTACTATGCCGGGCTGACATGATATGATTTGTGCATTGCAGGGTCACAACAAGCTACTTGCAGGACAATTTGCTGAATCAAGAGGGTGATTGTGTCTGGTGCCAGTCAGTCGCAATTAGGGCCAGGATCAGGGAGGCCCAGAGCTTGTGTATCGTCTTGGGCAAACCTCATAGAAATCAGCTCACCTGAAACTAATTGTCACAACAGAGACCTTATGCAAATGAGCCCTAGGGTTAGCGTGGGAAAAGAAAAACTGTCGCAAAGATAGGTGACCTGCTGAGCAGGGGGTCTGTTGCTGGGGAAATCTTTGTTCAATGAGTTAAAAAAATGTTCGCATTGTTCCAAATCCAAGAAAAACGTAGCAGATCCTCTCCCTAAGAAAGCGTGGCGAGCACACTCATCTGAAAGTCCAATAAAGTGGCAGCCAGCTTTCGAGCTGGTAATAAATTGGAAGTCTTTATTCTTTATAAGGGCTGCAGCAGGAAAATGATTTTCCTTTGCAAAGGGGCCTTTAAAATTTAGCTGCTCGCAGTTAGCCTGCGCTTAAAACTTCACTGTCTGTCGAAGCTTTCGCCTGCCTAACCTGTTGGTTCCCAGCAGATTTCCCGACCTGAGGTTTTAGCAGCTGGAAAAAAACTCCCTCTGGTTCCTGGAGCTGCTTTTCGGAAGGTCTGGCTCTCGTACCGCAGCGAGCCGTTGGGTTTGGAGGGCAGGAACAAACGGGGAACAGATCCGTGGAGATTCTCCCGTGGAAATCTTGGGGGACCTCTGACGCTCTCCAACTTTGAACCTCTCTTCTCTCGGTGTCTTCCCGAGCAGCACCCGCCAGCGAGACGGGCAGGTTCGAGCGTTGGAAACATAATCGTGAATTAAGCGCATTTAACGACAGGATCATTGACGCCTGCATGCAAAACCGGCTGTTTCTGATATGCTTTCCCTCTCCCTCTTTCTTCTCTGCCTCCAGCCCAGGCAGAGAAAAGCATAATTTTCAGTGAGCACATTACACAACATTTGTCTTGTTCGCTCCTTCCTCTTTAGCAATTTTTATGGGGGTTGCTCAACACGTTCTAAAATAGGAAAGGAGACGGTATAATAAAGTGCTGAACTGATGGTATAACGCAGCAGTTTATGCTGTCAATGGCAAATTCAAAAGAAAGGGATGCAACACGCTCCAAGTGAAGAAATGTAAGCCCGTGCCCTATAAGCACACAGCGTGAGAGGCAGCCAGGGTATTTTTGCACGTAAGGCTTTTCCAAAGAGGTTGACGGGGACAGAGGCGAGATTAATTGCACTAAAAGATACTGGACAAATTTCAGAGACACGAGCTGCTTTGCGCTATCATCGAAGGCAAAAGAATAGTTATTTTGTTTGGTTAATAATTAGAGCTGTGCTTTTGATGGTGCTGCTTTAAAGGGGTGAAATGTAGATGGTATCAGATCAGCAAGTTTGGAAATTAACTTCCTACTCACCAAACGTCATGAAATAAGGATGGCTTAAAAGTAATGCAGATTAATCACCAACTTTTTTTTTTGATCTCTTTTGTCCCTTTACCACTGTCTGAAATAATTTCCACAAATAGGAGACATTTCACAGTGGGTATGAAGTGCTCAGCTTTCACTCATCAAACTTTAATCGGAACTGCATTTTAGTTTTTGAATAAAGAACACTTAAAAAATTTAGATGCAAATTATTTTGCATTATTCATGCTCTAAGTGTCCTTGTAGATTTAAACACTTCTGAGGCCACCTTGATTCAAGTAATTACCTAGGCCCTCACTGCTCCATCATGAATAAGGTATTTTGTACAAGTAAAGTATGCACCCGATGAGCTTTTAAAGTGGCTTTACACTGAACTTGTGTATTGCTTCTCATGCATGAGTGATTCGAACATGCGTCGCAATCTGTCTCAGGTGGGAAATCCTGGCAGAGCATCCATGAGTGACGGAAGGAAGCCTACCAGGCTCGACGCACACTATTTCTTTGTCTTCGCAGAAGAATCTCAAAGTGATTCTCTCGCTCGAGTCTTGTGGCTCCTCTTAAAAGTCTGAGGAAGCAATAGCTGCTAGCAGGGAAAGAAATGACAGTCATTTTTCATTTAACCCTTCGCTGCCCATCCCGGCCCCCCTTCGCCCGCTGCCTGCGCTCAGTCACTTAAGGCGTTCGCGTAAGATAATATAAGTCTTTCTACTTTTATGTAGCACTGTACATCTGCCTCCCCATCTGTCCGCTCAGCCTCCCTCACGTACCAGCGCTGGGTACCACCTGAGCAGGATTTTTCACACAATAGAGCCAGCCCAGCGCCCAGCATCGTGGCTGAGAGCTTCTCCCAACAGAAGTGGCTATCGGAGGGCAAGCTAAACATGTGTCTGCACATATACTGTCAGCAAAATGAGCTCGCAAGAGTTAAATTTAATTGGCTGAATCTCGTAGTTGGCGTTTGTTGCAAAATGCCCATGTTTTTTTTCTTTTTCAGCTACATTGCTTTGAAGAATTATAGGAATTTTATGATGTGCTATTGGAGTTCCACTGGCAGAGATTACAGTAAAGGGGTTAAAGTTGGTTTATGTTACAAAAAATTATGCAGAAACCAATAAAAATAAACACACTCCAGTAGACTAAACTTGCTGGGCTTTTAGTTTCAGCTTAACAATAGAAGTTTAGACGAAATCCAACATTGCAGCTTTTAGAAAATTAGTTGACACTCACAGTTGATCATCTTTACTACACAGCGGTATAATTAATATTTAAACATTCTAATAATGCAGCTTGCTTTGCATGCACTTTTCAGCCCCACCACAGTATATTTTATCAGGAATACTGCTAGCATTTTCTTAGGTAATGTCATTTTTAAAAGTTATATTTAAAATAGGATATTGGCTTCTTGCTCAGTGCAAAAGAAATATCGATGGGCCAATAGGCAGGTTTCATATGTCAGTTTATGATTAAAGCATGTCTTTACTGAAGACAATAGAAAATATATAAGGGGCTACTTCATTGCCATCATCATAAAATAAACATACCCAGAGACTATCGGTTTAGAAAACTGTCTCGAGTTGTTCATTTTTCTTCCTGTTATCTATAATAAGAGGAAATTTTAATAGCTAGATGCAGAGCAAAATCAAGCAGTGACCCACAGATCTGTGAAATACTGCACCTCTGACACCCACTCATTTACAGCCAGAAAGCATTTCATAAAGTAGTCGGGCAAGTAAAAAAAAAAAAATCAAGCCAGGAGTTTTCACACGAGTGTTGTCAGGGTTAAGGCTCCTGCCTGCCTGGCAATTTAGTAAAATGGCAAGAAATCGTCAAAATGGAAAAGGACTGTGCTAGTTTATTTACTTAGGAGAGCCCTCTTCCTCTTCCAGTCGAGGTGGGAAGGAAAAGTTGTTTCAGGTGCTTTGCTCATCGGCTTGATCCCCCTGATTAGTGCAAGGTACCCTTTATTCCCCAACTTAGAACTTCTAGCAAGACAAGCTGTTCTTCTCTGAACTGATTTGGACTCTTTTCTGGGGCTTTCTCCTGCAGTTTTTCACACGCAAGGGTCTTTCTGATGCCAGTCAGAGAGTTAACACTTGCGTGGCTATTATTAGCCACTGTAGTGGTGTGGGCACCACTGGCAAAAGCCATCCCCATGGTTTCTTTGGGCTGTTCAAAAAAAAAAAACCAAAACACCAAAAAACATACAGGCAGCTCTTACACACCCATTTTGGCTGCTGCGTGATGCAAACAGGAATCTCCCAAATTTCCCAGCTGGAGAAAGCATCCTGCAAAGTCAGCTTCTCGTGTAGCTCCCAGCCTTAGAGGTATTTAGTGGTGTGCCCAGGGGGGTATTTTTTTCCCCAGGAGATGGATTTTGGGGGACACGGCAGCAGGCGAAGCTGCAGTGGGTTGCAAAGGTGCCTGAAGCTCAGTTGAGAATCCGGCCCTGGATTTTGTCACGTTTCATTGCAAGTTTGAAAGCAGGCCCATTTCTATTAATACTGTTAATAAAAGACATATGTTTTGTCAAGCCAAACCACCCTTTCATTAAAACGGAGCATAATTTCACGGGTTTTCTTTTTTACGTTCATGCAAAAATAGCCGTTTCCCTAACATGTCCCAAAAAGCAAAGTAGGAGAGTGTGTGTGCAAAATTTCACCAAGCCGCAAATATTTTCATGCCAAATACCACTAAATGAAAATGCTCAGTGTCTCACCGCTTCAAGCTAGTCCTAGAGCCTCAGCCTAATTGCCTGGGAGGCAATGGGAGTTCTTAATTTACTTAAAAAGTAGCAGAACCGGGCTTTAAAAATTTTGTGTGTGCAAAGACCGTATGACTGACGCCATAAGATCCATAGCATGTGTGAAAATAGATTGCATATTGCTGAGACCTTTCTCTGGGCTCTGCCATAGATTGCCTTACATCACGTGCGCCTGCGAAGAATTTGGGGATACAGTTTTGATGGAAGAGGTCGCAGCGCATAAAACAAAGTCGCCTTGTGTTGGCAAAGGGCGCGTGGGAGCTGCCGTGCCGTGTGTGCACCGTCCGTCCGTGGGGCAGGGGTGGGAGTGGGAGTTTTAAGGAAACAGATAAACAACAAATAGAAAGTACTTAAAAACAAGGCTGTAACTTCCAGCCTTCGTGTATTGCGACCGATGTGTGTAGTTACGGGTGAGAGCTGCTCCAACTCTTACTTTTCAAGTGACAGTAATGCTGTGAGATGCGGCGATAGGAACATTTGTGTTTGAGACGGGAGCAAACCGCCTCCGATGGTTTGGCTTGCTCCTTCTTTATCAGGTTTTGTTCAGGAAGGCAGTTACACACACCTTGGCTGCAAATAACTAAAAGAGCGTGATCTATTTTAAACCCGCCGCCGAGGTGGTAAAGAAGAGATAAGTTGAAACCTAGCTGCTATCTCACTTGTGTGTGTGACAGATATGTCCAGAAATGGATAAAATTAAAAGCATTTTTCATAGGCTAATAGCAACCTGGATCAGGAAAAAATACAGAGAAAGGAACAGCAAAGTCAAGAGGTTTCTATCACAAGTATAGTTCTCCCATTACCTAAATTATAGGACTCCTTTCCCCAAACTGATATACATATTTTTGCTGTGTCTAAAAGAAAATTCTATAGTAGAGTTTGATTTCAGCATCAACCTTATGGCAGCCATGTGGGAGTGAGATTATGGGACATGTGGAACAAAAGTCTTCCAGCCAGAGGAGGCCTTCTGAGCATAATGATTCTTATTTAAATTAGTCTATGTTTTATTACTCAGTTGGGGAGGGGAGAAGGAAACCAAGGAAAAGAATATTTCTTTAAAACCACAGTCACCTGAACTGTAGAAGAAGAGAAATTAAGTAGTTTTCAGCCCCTAAAATGGACAAACATTTTCATATCATAATAATCATTTCAAGCAATCCTCAATCTTATTTATTTTTTAAAAATTTTACATTTAAACTTGTTTTTCCTGTTGGCATGCCTGCCGATTCATTTGTAAATGTGCTTTAAATTCCTTTGTATATTACAATGAATGCCACCTCTTTAAATGCTCTTAGTAATTTAGCGAACTTCTTTGCCAGTGGGTGAAAGTACAGTATTGTACATGCATAAGAAAAGGTACATTCATTATGCTTCACGTATGAAAAGGTATATTAGGAACGGTTTTGCTTAAAGTGGAGGGGTGAATGGAGGAGCCCCTGATCCATCATAGCGCTTTTGCATGTGTGAGAATGTGTCTCTGTGAGCCCAACGTCCAGAAACGCTGGTCGGGAACCTACCGGCAAATGTGCGCCTGTGAAACCTGAGAAGATTTATAACAAGTAGGTAATCGTTTCAGGCCTATGCGAGGGAAGCGGGAGCTAAAAGCTCACGCTGGGACCGAACAGGAGTTTTAGGGAGAGAGAGAGAGAAAACTTGGGGGTCTGGTTTCTTCTGTCGTCCGCCACGGCTGTCACGAGGCACCGTGCTGTGCCGTGGGAAAAGGGTTGTGCAAGGAGCAGGCTTGAGATCCTCCTGCGATTTTGAAGTGTGTTTTGGGGTCGGGGCTGACCCCCGAAGCTTGCCACATGACCGATTTGTGGTGTGCAATAGGTAGAGGGGCAGAAATGAGGTGGCCCCAGGAGGGAGGTCTTGAGCTCCTTCCCACCTCCTTCGCCCAGCCGGGATTACTCCTGGCTCTCTCAGTGTGAAAGGGAAGGCTCAGTCAGTGGTATTTTTCTTAGTCTGAGAAATACATCGTGTGCCACGATGGTAGGTAAAGGGAGGGAGTATTGAGGCATGGTGGATAAGGTCAGGAAGGGACAGCATCTCTGGGGAGGAGTGCAAGGCCGCGGAGGGCCAAATCCTGCTCATCACCTCCCCATTTTTCTTGGGACCACTCACTTCAGTAAGGTGAGCGGGACTAGTGCCATTGGCTTGGCTTTTCTGTGAAGAACAACCGCAGCATTACAGAGAGGGTTGGTCAGTTTATGGCCAATAAACATAAAAGCTGAGAAGGTTTCAGCGAAACATTCTTCTCCAAACCAGAGGTCATTCATTTTGCACTTACTCCTTTATGTGGTTTCTGAAAGTTTAATTTTAAGTAGAGGATGTGGGTACGCTGTGTTTGTTTTCTTTCTCTTTCTTTTTCTTTCTTTCTTTCCGAGCTCTGTACTTCGAACTGATTTCATGGAAATGCGTGCGAATGCTTTCCAGTGGCATGCCAGCTGTCATTTTTTGATCGGGGGGGGGGAACCCAGAGTTTATTTACGAGATGCAATTTTAAGCTTGATTCATTGTAATAAGTGTCTCTGTAAGGCAGGGGAAGGAGAGTTAGCTTTCATTAACATTCTTCAATTCTGGAGCCCATCAGGAGGTAGATAAGGTACCACCGGGTCCATCCACCTCCCGGACCACAGGAGGACAATGTCAGGAATGTTTGCAATGTGTTTCTATTTTTGTCACACCTATGTGTGGCCATCCATCTGGTCTTAATCAATCAGTCTCATCCCGGAGCTTTGCTGTTCTCCCAGCTGAAATAATACACTTCTTCAGCAAGAGTTCTGCCTCAAGGAGGGTCACTACTCACCATTCCCCAGACAAGGCATATTAACAAGGCTTACATATTTGTAAACATAGGTAAACCCAGGAGGGGTGGTTGCGAAGGAACATTTTGAAATATGAATATTTTATGAATAAACCACTGTGTTGTTTACCTAGCGATATTACACAGGAAAACTTGATGAAGTACTAGAAGTAAATTTGTTTTAGAGAAAAAAAACCCAACAACCCCTTAGATGCACCGAGACAAAGATAAATGATGAAAGAGCAAATGATCCACCACCCTATTTAAGCAGAGGTAACATATATAAAATATGTTTCTGAAAGAGCAGAGAAGTGGGTGGTGAATACTGTAAAATGTGCCATTTATTTATTTAGATTGCACATCAGGAGATAAAACAAATGAAAACTCTGACTTGTTAATAATTTACATTTAAGTGGAAAATTCTTACATGCTGTTAAGATACCTCCAAGACCTGACACTGCAAACGCAAATAATTTACATTCTTTGTGCGCACACAACTTCGCTTGTCTGGAAAAAAAAAAAAAAAAATCAAATATGTGTTCAGGGAGCGATGAAAACCAGGTTACATTTACACTCTTATAATTACGTTTATTAATTTCGGATGCCTCTTTTGAAGCATTCATGGAGCTGACCTTCCCATTCATCAGGTGTTCTTGGCTGAGAATCTGCTGGGCCATACCTCACAAGGAGGTAGGAGATGCAAAGAGGGGAGATTTCTTTTCAATAAGCAATGCTATTACTTTTCCCCCTAACAGCTTATGCAAAAAGTTTTGTGGGGGAGAAAAAAAGCCCCAGAAAAAAAAAAAAAAAAAAAAAGAAAAAAAAGAGGAGTGTGCATAACAATAACTACCTCTGTCCCTTCTGTTTTTGTTCTTTTCATGTCAGGGAACTTTTTAGCCGTGCTGCCCGGGTAACTGCTCTGGAAGGTTGGAATATCTCTTGTTGAAGGAGGTTTGTGATTGAGGGCCCTCTGACACAACCTTTTGTTGCTCTGAGGTGTTT
>NW_009606553.1:17500-31806 GCF_000690535.1 Cariama cristata | reverse complement strand
TTCTTCTAAAACCAATCCCATCCCTTTAAAAAATGGATAACCAGCACTTCTTTTACTTATTGTCAGCTTTTGGAAAGTTACTGTGGGGGGTTGTAGAAGTTTAACTAGTTAACCCTTTGCATCCTGATAGCGGATTGCCATTAGGACTTCTTTTTCACTCCTTCCCGGACAGGGAATATTTCCATAGCTGCGTCAGGTATGCAAATCCTCTTTTATAGGGAGCCATGTGACGGGTTGGCTTGCGGACAGTTTGCTTGCCAATCTTTCTTTCCCCTGGCTCGACGGGAGCTTGCTTAGGGAAACCAGGTTCAGCCGGGAGCTCTGAGCATGAGCAGGGGCTGAGGAGTCGGTGCCCAAATCAGGACGGTCGCTATTCAATTGCGCTGAAATTTCAAAATGAGTCAGAATTTGTAGCTTCTCTTTCCTTGAACTGAAACTTGTGAGAGTCACCACAGGCGTAGGCTGATACGATATGCTTTTTTTTTTTCTTTCTCTCTTTGAGAACAGCTCTGAATAACAAGAATTCACAGAGAGTCGCTCTTCAAAAGTGTGTGGCCAAATCTGAAAGTAACAAAGGAAGAACACCTTAAAATGAGATGTGTAATAAGGATGCTTGCTCAGAACCTTGCGATTAAAAACGGGACTTTTTTTTCTTTTCTTTTTTTTTTCAAAGAGAAGGACACAACCCAGGCTATAGGAAAGAAAAGCAGCTTAAATGGATTATTTAACAAAAAGCAACTTATAGCTCCTAGATAGTGACCTACATTCTGCACACAATGATGATGTTTTACGGTGGTGATAGGGTTAATAACCTAACATCATTCATGTAGTGTTTTTTGAAAATTGAATTTTACTGCTACAAAGTAAATGTAACAGCCCTCTGGAGACAATATTACAGGCACTTTATTGTTTGCTAAGCTGATGTCATCTTTCTACGGACTGACTTTAAAACAAAGGCAGAACATTTATTACAAATATCACTGTGTGAAAGGAAATCTACTGAAATATTGTTTAGAAGGTGGACTGATAAAAATGTATTAATACTTGGCTTTGATTACCTGCAAAGTTATGCCTGTAGGATGCTTTCTCGCGTGATCTCTGCTTAACAGAAATGCTTGTCTTGGATATTACACCTACTTTTATTTTAATGTTATCCAACTCTGAGCACGTGTTACTTTTAAAACGTGTTTTATAATGTACTCTACAGCTCATTTATAACTCTTCGCAGTTTCTTTGTAGGAATATTAATGAGGTTTTGATCAAAACCTAAAATATTTCCCTTCAAAGCATTTTCATGTAAACAGGGCCGTGTCTTCCTCGCTGAAATCACTGCAACTGCTCACGTGAATAAAAGCGATGAGACTTGGCCCTCTTTTAGGGACGTGGTTCGGCTCCAATCTGCCTTCTGCTGTGAGCTTTCCCAGTGACTGCAGTCCGTGTAGGCTATGGGCCCATTAAGGCCAGTATTTTCCAACCTGGATCCCCAGTTGGGTGCCTACATCAACATCTCCCGGTGTGACGAAGATGCTGGAGTCTGAATCTTCAGTGACTACAAGTTATGTGGCGCTCAGTCCTTGGAGAACCACATCATGTGTTTTCATACAGAGTCTTAATGAAATCACCAGGTTTGAAAATTTTAAGTTGATTGTAGATGACCCTGAGCTTTCAGTTTTATCATTCCCACACAGCCTAAGTAGGTTTCAAGTGAATAAAACACATTTGTCCCTTTTGAGAAGAGCAAACGATTCATTTGCAAATAATTTAATATCCATTAAATTTCCTTTGTTTACTCACTTGCAGAGTAAATCAATGACCATTTCAAAGTAATAAGTACAATGAGGGAAAATACATTTGCCTATATCACAGTACCGCTGTTGTGGCTTTTGCAGGTGAAGCACAGAAAGATGTGAAAAGCTTTATGAAGACGAGTGTCTAAGCAACTGATTAGCTCATCTGTGTTGAAGGAAGACTGCAAGAGAAGTGTAGGAAAGAGGGACAAATTTAGAAAGTGGGTAGTGGAGTTAGCAGTAAAACTAGTAACTTAGTAGGAGTCTGACATTAGTATCACTTCTGAAGTCTGTGTACATGTAATGCACTTTGCAAAGGTGGACATCTACCTACGCTCCCAAGCAGAAGTTTATATTCATACTCCACTGTTACATATTTAATGCTGACAGGTTGTGGCAGCTTGTATCAGTGGGATTAAAACTGGCAATCGGATGATAACAGTTTACTTTTAATATCCTCAGAGCAAAGTTTTCAGATTGCCAACAATTATCAAAGGGTGTCTTGCCTGCTTCATTAATGCTAATATTCTTAGATGTTTGAATACCATTTTGCATGTCAAGCCAATCTATCTGGCATACTGCTGGACATCCTTTGACTGGTGCTGTGTGGCATTTTTTGTTTGATCTTTGGTGTTGCTCAGATAAATTTAATCCTGACATACTTGTTCTGACATCAGTAGGATCTGCACATAGGTAGGGCAGCAACAGCAGGCTCTGCTGGAAAGTTAGAAAGGAGTTCAACTATTTAAAAATGTAATCAAGAACAGACTATTAACCTTTGGCTTAACCAAGAAGCAGAGGTTTGTCTTAACATGACTGAACACAAACGTCCTTGTGTTCCTATATAAAATACCATTTAGAGCCTTTAGTCAGAAACACTGGAGAGGTCTGACCCATGTCTTGCAGAATTCACCTCAATGGCTTCCAGGTTAGGTAAGCCAACCAACCTCTTGAGCCAAGGCTTGAGCTGAGCCTAAAACTCAAAGCTGTTAGAAGATGAGAAGGTCTCTGTCTGGAGGCTGAGACCACAGCTTTCTCCGACAGATTTTTGTTTGTTTGTTTGTTTGTTTGTTTCTGTAAGAGTTGGAGGGGAGGGATGGAAGGTTCCTGGCTCGTATCATTTGGTGCTTCCCAATGAAAATCAATTGACTTGTGGCTGTTGATGCCAGCTCTGAGTTTGACTCACATCGGCCGCTATTCCCAAGGTCTGCAAGAGAGCTATATATAACTACAATATATAATGGTTACTGTTAAATGCATCAGCTCTGCAAATGGATGCACTAGACATCTCCTTTCTGTCTCATGCACTACAATTGTTTCAATTGTTTGAAGTCGAGTGCTTGACGCCGCTGAGAAAGAAGTCTCTGTAATGTCTCCCACAGTAGATAAGGCCAGTTGTAATGAAAATAAAGGTGATTCTTTATTGAAACCCTGGACACAGACAGGACCTTGTACTTCTCTAGCTGCTCGACTGCAATAGTGCAGCCCTAACGCCACTGTGCAGGGGTCTGGGCACCGGCCTGGAGCCTGTAGTCCGGGAAGAGCCCCAAAACAGAGAGCAAATGCACACAGAAAAGGAAAATAGGTACCTTCGTTGCAGGGGAAATGTTGAAACAGCATGCCAGGTTTTACAATCAGCATTTCTTCATTATTTTACTTGTACTAGAATTCAGAAAAGGTTTGGGCTTAAAAAAAAACCCTATCCCAGCAGCAACAATGGGTATAATCACACATTTGAACGTAAAAATTAGTTTTACGCGGCGTGCTAGAAAAAACCAAAATCTTGAGAACACTTTCAAAATAACCAGAGAAAAAGAAACCGTTCCTTATGTCAGTCTTGTTAGAGAGGGATTAAGAAACTGGCAATTATTTTGGCGACCTTAATTGTTGCTCTGCAGGAAAATATGTAATTAGAGCACGTTCGCAGGCCTGCACACCTGCAGCACATCCTACAGTATAATGTCAGCTTTCAGTGCTTGCTGGTGCCAGGTTCTATCACAACCAGGCACAGTGATGCTCTGAGAACATTTCGGACTCATGTAATGTAGCTTCTGTGTATGAAAGAAGCAGGCATTTACACTGCCATACAATGGAGCGCATTACTGCAACACTGGTTTCATTATTTTCCGACGCCTACCTTCAGCACTGCTCTGGTTTACTCAGTTTGAGGTTTTATTGTTACGGTATAATAGTCCTGTACATTTCTGAAATTCCCTTATTATTCAGCTTATTAATACAGTACTGGCTTGATTATCAGGCTGCAGTTGTGAAGGGGAAGATTCAGCGTGCTAGCAAAGTCAGAAGCTGGGTAAATTCCTGGTATAATGAGAACAATTGTTTGACGTGTTTTAGCCCAGCTCTCTGTGTGCATATAGGCGCCGATGCCAACGTACATGTATGCGTGCATGGGCTGTCCGTGCCTAAAAAGAGGGTGAGAAGCGTTGGAAGCCAGCTTTAATTTTTTGACAGAACGAGGGAAAAAAAATCCTCTTTGCGATGCTCCTTGCTTTTGCTTCTTCCCCGCGCCGCTCCTCTGGAAAACTGGAAAGAGAGGTAAAATAAAGGCGCAGTAGAAGGAATAGCTGTCTTCCAGCTAAATTCAGTAATCTGGCACGCTGATAGTTAACAGACTTCTCCCCCTAAGGGAGATACACTGTATTTTGCTATCTGACATGTTGTCATATATAAAGAAATCAATTGGTAATTAAATGATGCACCTTGTGAAGATGACAAAAGGCATTTGGTTGCGAAAAGAGAACTGGGTTGTGAGGGGTTTGTAATGAAGGCCTAATGACTATTCATAAGAGATTTTCAGTCCGTTGATCCACTTGACTGGAAAGTTCTGCCCTGGAGAGTTAGTGCTGTCAGATTCTCTCACCTCAGAAAGCCGCCGCGATCGACGGTGTGGAGTATGAGCGAGAAATTATCTAGTTGTTGCTTCAGGCCTGTCTTAGGTCACATGCAGAAGGCACACATCTGGCTTCCTGTAGGTGCAACCTCGGGACATAAACTTTGACTAATTTTTAAACTATAAATATGTAAGGCTGACACTGAATAAGTTACCTTTTAGTCATGTTTTCATAAATTTTCTAGTGCGTTAAAGACTTTAGTGGAGCTACCATTTTGGACTTTTCAGCTTCTGCTCTTCTTGCAACAATTTCGTTTTCCTTTCCTCCAACAAATGACATCTTAAGAAATTTCTGCAGCACAGATGCTACCCACATTACCTCCCGTCTTCTCGCCTACAACCGATGGACCAGCCAGAATTGTTTTGGTAGGGTCACCTACAGAGAGGACCTGGTAGAGATGTCAGGAGGCATTACAGGGTTGCAGCATAGATTTTGCCCCCAGTGGAGCTTTTTCTTGGTATGTATCTCTCCAGTCACTAACACTCAGGATAACCATACCAGACCGTCGAGAATCTCCTCCTCCGAGATATTTCTTGATCTTTTCCATTTACAGGAGGTCCCTTGGATAGGATTTGCTTGGAGATGGCACACCAGGAGGTAGCTACTCAGGGTGTCCTAGTTAAACCAAGAGCTACAGCCTAATTGCTAAGACTACAGAGACAAGCACCTTTTACACATCCATCTCCAACATTGCACCCTCTTGAGTGAATAAATGTCTCTCTAGCGAGTGGTATTTTATAATTAAAACTGAAAAGGAACAAATTGATTTCAGGAAGCTATTCTGGAGCGCATAGACATTGCCCTACGCTGATCAAACCCTCAGCACAGCTCCTGGGTGAGAGCCTGGAGCTCTATAATGTTTGCTTTTGAAAAGTGGCCATCTACCTTATCTTATCAGGCAGCTCACCTTATCAAAGGTAAACATATTTACCACCTCATTAAAGGTTCTTTGCACCAGCACTTGAAAGCAATATTTGTGGACAAAAACCTGTCAAAGTCATTGTTTAAGATGGACAGGAGGACCTTATGGCAAACTTTGGAGGTTTCAGTCCGTCAATAGCGGAGCAGCAAAGTAATTCAATGCATTATGCATATTTGAGATGGCCTCATTGGTGTTTCCTTCTTGTGTATTGTGGTTACTGAATTTTGCTGATGTGTTTGCCGGAGCTGACAAGGTAGACCAAATGAATGGACAAATGCCAAAAAAACAATTATGTTTATTAATGTACATTGATTGCTTGTTTAGAGTATAAAACAAATTAAAAAATACATTAGTATTTAAACCTTCTTTTTATAGCTGGCCTAATGACTACATATAATATAGTGTCTAGTAAAGGACAATCTACAGTACCTATAACTCCTGGGTTTATTGTCATATTATTTGACTCGGATTTAAAAAGATGGTTCTCTTGTAATTTCTTTAAATGACAATCTGTATTTTTTTTTAATATATAGGCCTTAAGTCAACTCCATAAGGCCAGAATCATTTACTTTAAAACCCAGTATCGACCTCAGCTGTGAGCATCCCCTGGTTTTGTGCCACCTGCACCCACCTCTGACCCCGGTGGAAAGCATGGTGTCACAGGGAGACAACTCGCCCCGAAACCAGCACCTTCCTGCCATGTTGCTTTCCCCAGGGAAGGACAACTCCACAAGGAGACGATGCAAGCCCAAACCTTTGCCCGTATTCGCTGCTTTTGTCCCCATTTCTACTGTCCTCTAAAGTGTCCAGGAGGCACAAGGTTACCAGCAGTTTGAGCCCTTCGGAGGAGAAGAGGTACATGCTCGGTCTTCCCCTTGTTCACCCCATTCCTATGTACGTACTCAAGACCCACCACACATCCACCATCAAAATGCAGCGTTTAATGGGGGGCTGTCTGACACACAGGAAAGGACTCTGGGTTTGCATCCCAGTATTGTTTATGGCACAAGAAGTTGCTAAATAATTTTACAGTATCTCTTTTAAGTCTGGGCAAGAAAGTTATAGCACTTTAAGTTGAGGGCAGCATCATTCAGTACGGTCTTAGAAGTACTGCCAAATAGCAAAGTGAAAGCCATAAAGTAAACATGACTTACCGACACCTGGACCTTTCAGGTTTTATAGCAATTGTTTATAATGTTGGACTGGCCTCTAAAATATGTCTGCAGAAACAGTGCCGGAGCTTTATTTTACCTAACTTGCTCACTTTTTATGTTCTACCCAGGTTCTACCCCTCATTATTTCCACTTATTTAAGAAGTCCTGCTTTCTTCCCTTGCTCTTTTACTTGTTTTTTATTCACTAGCCAAGGTGGTGATGTAGATTTAGCAGCACGATTTCCACATTTAACGGGTGTCTTTCAGAATTCCTCAGCATTATCAGCACATGTGGCTCAGAACATGGCTAAACTGGCTCCAAAAGACATTTTTACTATTTTTTCAGTTCTCTTCTGAAAAGAAAAGTGGAGATGTCATTGTTTCAACAGCAGCTAAGATTAAAAAAAAAAAAAAGGACTTAATTCTAAATCCACAAAAGTTCCCATAAAATGTTGGGCTTTTGCTGCTCTGTTGGAAACTCTTCTCATACAATGCCCCTATAAACCTACCTCGGTACTACCAGGCCCTATTGGAACTAATGGGGCTTGACAGTTCTTCAGTTAAAAATTATACATGAGGGTCACTTTCCCTTAAATTATCTATTGTATGCCAGCTGTTCACAACTACAATGGTCTTACTTTCTTCCCATTGCCTAAAATGGTTAGCTTCACTGCAAAGCTGTCGTGACTCTTACTGTAGATGGCTTTTAAAGGCACTACTTCATCTTAAACAACACCTTGATGGCACTACTAATTTCAGATAGATTTTTATCAGTTCCAGAGAATGTTTGGAGCGTTCGTTTTCCTTGTTTCGTGTCACAACACTTGAGTTATATCATAATTTCTCATTTGCTGTACAACTTTATTCTATTTTTATGCTTCTGAGTGATGCTACTTTAAGTGCCCATGAGTGGTACTTCCGGACCATGAGCACTATCAGAGGCAACCTCAGGCAGATAAAACTCCTTGTCTTTTTGTTAGGGAGGGGAGAAAGGGTCATCGTCAAGTGCTGGGTTTTTTTTTCTTTTTCCCTCTTGCCTATTAAAACTGAAGCAACCCAGCTTTTTTCATAAAGGGAGACTACACTTGGGTCATGCTTATTTCAGAATCAAAGCCTTCATCCTCAAATACTTCTCATTACTTGCTAAAGTCTGCAGTGGTCATCTTTGGGTAGTAATTAGAAAGCTTGACACTTTTAAAGGATGCCTGTAGAATGAAATATTCCTCAAAGTTTTTTTGGTCTTCCTTTTTTGGGTTTGTTTTTTTTTTTTTTTTGGTCCTGATTTGAAAATGAAAAGCAACTAACTTTCCTGGTCTGCTTGGTACTCAAATAAACCTGCCACCCTTATTTCCATAGATTAATGAACAGCGGAAAATACATGGCAAAGGTTTATGCTCATACTCTTCCCTGCCTTATCAGGGGCATTCTTTTTAATTATAAGATAAGTGTGATTTAGTAGTTCTTTTTGCAACCTGGCAGAGCTACCGCATCCGTAGCGTTGTTTGATTTTTAGTGTACACTAGCTTGGCGATGACCCCCACTTTCCATACCTCTGAGCAATTAAGAAGCCTATAGCAACGCAACTAGTTGCAGTTGAAACCTGGCACAGCTGCATATTGATGCTTATCATTAATTTATTTAAAAACCCAGTCAGTGATCCACAGGCTGCGGCAGCTGGACAAGATCCCGTCTTGGTTGCAGTTACACATTTCTCCCGCTCCATTATGTGATCTTTCAGGGGTTGGGTGCGTTGATACGCAACTGTTCTGTTTTCTTTCAGCTGGCTTGTAAACTCTTTAACCAGTCAAACAGAGTTTGCAATTGTTGCGGGGTTGAGTGGGTGGATAGGAGCTGGGGCTGCAGCCTTGTCCAGTTGTAGATAGAATAAAATTGACAATGATGCAATGGAGCTGGCATCTGGACAACTCCGTGGGATGAATGGCACTGCTCTCGCAGTCCCTCCGGTGGTTGTACGCCTTGTAATAGCTAGCGTAGGAAGGGTGGTGAAAATTGATATGCACTATTACTACATGTATAAAACTTAACACTGGGGCCATAGCACAGGTGGGGGGTTCCTGTTTATTGATTTTTATTACTCGGTTAGAACATACGGCTAATGCTTTTATACTCCAGGAGCTCTGGGAGTGCTCACCTCAGGTAATAAACCTCTCCGTACTTTGCAGTAGTTCACAATTTACGTGTGAGCTTACGTTACGCTATACAAAGCCAGCCCTCTCCCTTTTGTAATACGCGGCTGAAAGGGAAAAGAAAGCAACTTGCAGCGTTTATTTTGAATTTTCAAAACTATTCGTTCCTGCGATGGAAATGGTCCCTTATTCTAATTACTCATATTTCCAAGAAAATTAGTCACACAAACTTATGTTATGTGTTGTCTCAGAGGTTGAAAGCAAATTAGGTTTCCAATAAGACAGTACATCAAACAGAGTAGCATGTTCTTGATGCAGATGACTTTTTTTTTAGAATTATGGTTGGACACTTTTGGCAGACAGATTGTCTTTTACTCTATCAAAATGACAGTTTCTTTTGTAACTGCTACATTCATAATTAGAAGGAGAGAAGCAATCTGCCCAATTTAATATACTAAAAGAAGTTTAGTGTCTTGTGCTAGTAATTTCATTATTTTAAAATATGAATTAATTGTCTTAAAATAATATTGTTAGAAGTATAACTAGTAGGATTATGGAGCTAATTCTCTTCTTAAAAAAAAAAAATCAAAGCTCCTATTAATGCACTTCAGGCTAGATTAGGATTTTGGGTTTATATCAGGTGTTCAGTTTGAAGATTCAAGGAAACAGGCTGGAGGTGGGGGAAGCGAATCCTTAATGTGAAATTCCTCCATACAAAATCCAAGCTCTCCCAGATTTACTGTAAGCTTGCAAAGCTTAACTCAGGGTAATGAATGAGGAGAACTAGATGGTTTAGCAGCCTGAGAATAGAAGAAAAAGCCTTTCACCTCAGGTTCATGTGGTTTCCTCAGGGAGCTCGGTGCCAAATGGGCCTCCTCTTTATTTTGGGGGTGGTTGTTAGAGGAGTTTCACACACAGTCCTCAAGTTTGCTTTGTTCCTGATGTTCACATTATGGTTATTCTAGTGCCCAAAACTGCGCAGGTTTGCAAACGCAAGCTCTCCAGTCAGCTTCAAAATTCATGGGGATAAGACATAAGTCAGCAAAAAAGGCCTCCAAAAAACCTGATTTATACTTTGTTCAGAAACAATATTAACCTTGAAAGTTTAACTTTCTCCATTGAAATATGATCCCAACACGGACTGTACTTTGTGTTTCATTAAAAGAGTGAATAACTTTAAATTTCAAGTAGGTCTTTTTTTGTTAAAAATTCATGTTATCTTTTCACCTTGAGGTAGGCGCGGACTGAAATCTGAACCCACTCAGCGGCAACTAAAGGATGTTCATATCTCAGCGAGCTGAGGGGTTTCAGGCAGGTACCTGATGCAAGAGGGAGCACATCCTTGGGGATAACTGGTGTATGTTTTGGCAAGTTAACTAGAGGATGAGGCCATCCTACCTGGCCAGATAGGAGCCCCGCCAGTGAGGGAATCGGGGAGAGAAAGGAGAGTTTCTTTCCCCTGGTAGTGGAGAGGTGCTGGAGCGCCCTGGGGCACCCACACTTCGCTGCAGGGGAGGTTGTGGCTGGGGTACCACTATTAATACCACATTTAAAAAAGGGAAAATACAGAAGTTTGAAAGAAAGGGAAAATACTTGAAGGCTTGAGGTCTGAAGCCTCATTCCACATCCCTTATTTTACCTCTTAACCACAGGCAGTGCCTCTTAAGTTTACATACTTAAAACAACAAAAATAATGCATTTTTAACAGAGATGTCTTCTCTGTTGGGAGGTCCCTCCTCTTGCTGCTCTTCCCTTTTTCTCGGTATCAGCCGAACCCTTGCCCTTTGCCATCAGCTCCATAGGAAAACAGCTGCAGAAAGCCTTATCCCAACCGGAATAAAATCATTATGACACAGCAAACCCAAACATGACGTGTGGTTTCAACAGCCTCTTATGCCCAGCTCTGCATTTCCTTTTGGCTGCGAGGATAAGGTTGGGGACCAACCTAATAAGAACGTTTCAGCTGACCGTGAGGTGCATGTAGATAGGAGAAACTTTGAGCCATTTTAAGCTCAAAGTCTGGTGGGAAGCAGGCTATGGAGGTGGTGTTACTCCACACACACACAGACACACACTGGCAGCCAGTAGTTTCTCACGTGCATGGCAACAAAAATCTGTGCTGAAAAAGCATCAGTTTCAACACCAACTGGAGTATTTCTAGTGCTGCAAGGCATGAATTTTGCCCTTTTTCGCGTTGATCGGGATATATTGAGTGAGACACCTGGTAAGAAAAAAAAAAAAAAGGAAAATAAGCCACGGGCACCATGTGCTCGATGGAGGGGTGGCCAGAGGAGTGCTGCTTATTTCTTGCTTCCCTTCGCAGGTGTCTCATGGAGAAGTAGGAAATCGCAGGTGAAGAGTGCTGGGGGAAATCCCACGTGGGGACACAGCCGGGGCCGACCTCCCCTATTCCTCTTCCTTCTCCTCCTCCCCATGGCACGTCCTGTTCGCTCCCAATGCAATCGCGTGACTGCGTTGCAGATGTGAGTGTTGGCGCCAGGACGAGTTTGGCTGTAGGAGGGATGCATGCCGTTATTAATTTGGTGTATTACTGCCGTTCTCTTGAGGAACAAGAGCGACAAAAGGCTCCCGGGCATTTAGGAGTCCCTATCTCTGCAAAACCCAAGGAGAACACCATGGGAATGCAGAATGCATCTCTCCAGCCCCGGGACACCATCCCTGCCATGTTTTGAAGGTTCACACTGAACAATGGAGGCTTTAAAGCTGGTTAGAAAGGACAATCAGATATTTTTTCCCTAACGGAAAATGCTGGTGGTTTAGATATATGGGTCACCGCTAACTCTCCCTTTAATACTTTCTGCTCGATACATACCAAAGGGGAGAGCAGTCCGAGGCATGTCTGTCCTTGGGATGAAGCCAAATGTTCATTTCAGTAATGCTATTTACTGGGAGACCTCTTGATTAACGGGGTTTAATACTATGTGAATCGCTACCAGTTATCTAGTTCTAGTAATACCTATGCTATTGGCACTTTCTTTCTGTTGTGTTTTTTTTTTAAAAGCATTTCTCCCCATAACCATCCGTTCCCGTCAGGCATCGCTCCCTTCCCCGGGACATCAGCCGAGCAGAGCTCTGGCTGTATCCCACGCGCTTTGCAAGCATGTCATCGCCGATGCGCCGGCATGCATCGAAACCTGACGTGAGGTCAATCGGACACTGACTCAGAGGGCCATTCTTACCTGTCTTTAAAGCTGATAAATTTTTGCATGCATCTCAAGAGTTTCACATCTATTCATTTCTCAGCGGCATGAAGCTGCTCGGCTAGGAGTTAGACGACGTACTCATTTCTGTAAATTCAGAAACCAGTGCTGGTGGTGCAGTTTTTCACACAGCTTCTTCAGTGACCCCTAACATCTGCCTAACCCTTAAGCGTACACAAACCATTTCTGACTTGGGTTAGAGGGTAGAGGGATATTTTTGCCGTGCTCTTTTGGAAAGCATGTTTGTTGTAGCTCTAGGCCAATATTTTTTTTTTAAGCATTTTTACCTAGCAGATTTATGTACTCTAAGCATCTCTCTGGTCATCTTTTTTTCCAGCGAACAATGCTGGATTTCCCCTCAACATTGAATGCATCCGAGGTTGGCTTTTTTATCACTCCTTTTCTTCTCGGTGTCTCAGAGTTTCGGAGTCTTCCTCCTTTGTCTCAGAAAGGAGCAGCGCTGAAAGCATTTCCACCTGGATGTTTAAATTATTTAAGTTGCAGGAACCAGACCTTTTCCCTCCTGAGTAGTTGTGGGTTTTAAAGGCTAAAATTGCTTCATCATGCCAAAGTGAAAGTATGCATAAATTATTTAGTTAAACCTGAGAAAATACAGACTTTTCTCAGTGATCTTTCAAGGGCTGCCTACTTAAATTTCAGAAGAATGGGCAGGGGTTTCTCTCTCTCTCTCCTCTTTCTTTCTCTTGAAAAATATTTTAAGTACCTATTCAGCCTTTTCTGAGATAAAGCTGTGACCAAAAATTGGAGGGCTGGGTTTTGAGCAAGTGTTTATAATAGAAAAGAAAATGCTGTAGAAATCCCAAGTAGCCCTCCTTCGTCACGAACCTATGAATTCTCTCACCAGAGCAGGTAACAGGCAGTCGCGCCTGTTCCCAATGCGAAGCTGAGGTTTGTGTCAGCATTTCCACTGTGACCTCTGTTTATCAGGAGTTTATAGCTCGACGGTAAAATTACAGAGCGATTTTTTTTAACCAACCTTCAGCTTTTTTTTTTATTAATTTTGGGCCAGGTTGTGGTATTCTTGGTACTCAACACAACAGAAATGTCTTGCTGTGGGCAGCAAGGCTACCTAAGGAGTCAGGTAGTGCTTGTGCTGTAGCGGAATCCATCCCTTTTTATTTTTAAGGTGTAATGATGCTGGTATTAAAGTTAATGAGAAAATTCCTTTGGGCTACGGTGGAGCAGGAGCGGTGTTTAAACCTTCTCCTGGCCATCAGAAGGACCCACCAGCACGGGACCTGGTTCTGTCAACACGGTAGAGTTTACAGGACTCGTCCCCTGTGTAAAGAAACCTGATCTTTCTCCGGCTGATGCCAATATTTCTGTCACTGAGTGTGGGATCTAGATTAGGGTCAGATATAAGGGTGTAAAAGAGAGGGGGAAAGAAACAACACGTTTCCCCGTGAAGGCAGTTATTTGTTTTACAGTGTTTTTCAATATAGTCTGTCTCCCAGCTTGTGTGTGGCGGTGGGAAGGGAAGGAGTAAAAAACACTCTTAAAAGAAGAAATACAGACCCCGCTCCACGGTCGATGCTAGGGGGAACTCTGTTGCAAATTGTGAGGAGTTATCAGAGGGATAAGATTGCTGCAGGATCCGTTTCTTCATTTTGCAAACAATTAATTTGGCCTTGTTGAAATTAAAATTAGCAAAAAAAAAAAAAAAAAAAGAAAAGAAAGAAATGCTCTGAACTAAAAGCTGTGGTTTGGAGGAGGAGGTAGCCGGTGGGGAGGGCAGCGAGCCCCTTGCCCTTTCGTTGGAGTCGGGGACACGGCCGGGAGCTGGAGGGCGGCGGCAGCAGCCACCCGCGGGAGGGTGAAGTGTCAGGGCTCCGACGGGGTCCATCAGCCGGTGATTCATTACGCGAGAGACACCGACACCGTGCATGGCAGTGACTTCACCTTTAGGGGATTGTGGCATGCCCCGCGATGAATATGTATTTTCGGAATGAATGTATACACCAAAATCCCTTCAGTTTTCAGTCAATGGAGCCCTTACAATCAATCAGGTAGATGATACCATATGTGCAAAACCAATAGAGATCACAAAAATACATATTTATCCAAGCTGGTCCTTCAAGCTGTTGTGGTAAGTCAGATAAATGTTGCATGTTTTCAAAACTGGAGCAGTGTTG
Organism: Cariama cristata; assembly: GCF_000690535.1. NCBI lineage: Eukaryota > Metazoa > Chordata > Aves > Cariamiformes > Cariamidae > Cariama > Cariama cristata. The sequence continues at coordinate 17,514 of NW_009606553.1, read as the reverse complement.
AGCAGAAATCTGGA
>NW_009606553.1:7500-12500 GCF_000690535.1 Cariama cristata | reverse complement strand
GGGTGCCTCGGGTGGGGTACTACGGCAAGGGGCTCCCGGGACAGGCGTGCCAGGAGCTCAGGGTCTCCCAAGGGTGTTCTTTGCACTCGTGTACACGCACGCGCACACACAGGCGACTTTATCCAGGCCTAGAAAAGCACAATAGGGTCCATTATACAAATCATGGCAAATTGGCCAAGAGGACGTAGTATACAGAGCCTTACACAGCCCAGGCTTCATGAAAGGGTTTCATCTCTTTCTACATCACAAGACCGGTAACATAGTGGAGCGGCTTGTCCTATGGCGCACAGAAAAATGTATGGGTCCCAAAAAAGCACAAAGGCTGCGATTCACCATCCCATAAAAGTCCCGAGCAGACCACCAGGTCAATTCAACAGGCTTTCTGGTGTCTCGTCCCTCCTCCCGGGGCTGCGGTTCTGAAGACGGTCTGCGCCTCACAGGATGGTGGCTTCTGATGTTCAATGCTGAGCGGAGCACAACCCTGGCGTGCAATCACCTCTGCCTCCACGGAAGGGAAGAGGAAACGTGGAGGTGAGGCCACCTGACGTGGAGGGCTGGCGGTCACACCGTGTCCTTATAAGGGATGGGGAAGTGGCTCAGAGGGAGCTTGGCTGGGCGTAACAAGAGTAAATAGCAGCTTTTGGGGCCTCAAGGGCACAGGTGTTCAGGACAGGGCACCTAAATTTCATTGTTAGGTCAAACCGGCAGCTTGGGAGAGGTAATGACAGTGAGGGGAGAGGACACAGGTCCCACCAGCTCAGTCTGTGTGGGTAAGGGAGGGAAACCCACACCCAAGTGACCAACTTGAGTGAAAGATTTCAAGGTGCACCACGATGCTGGGTAGTGGGATGTGGTAGTTCTCCTCTTTACCTTGAGGCCTTTTTGTGACCCTCCTTGGTGTACCTGGCTTCAGATGGCCATCCTGTGACAAGAAATCAGTGCCATGGCCTTCGCCCTAAAGCCGTTTCAAGGAGCCCATCGATGGCGACCTCAAATCAGGCTGATGGCACCACGTGGGGACTTTGCAACTGGTCTTGCGAGGGCTGATGTCCGTGCAGGGCATACATTGAGGAAAGGAGCACATTCTCCTGCCTTTTCTCCTTGGCTATGGTTTTCTCATATGGCTTTTCTGCAGGGCTTCCATCTGTGTGCATAGGCATGCCCTCGGCCTGCTGCATTCAAGAGCGGACAAGTTGGCTATCGCATAACTTAAGCTTCATCACTGCTTAAATTTGGGGTACTGATTTTTTTTTTCTTTAAACTCTTTTTTTGCTCTTGTGATAGTATGCACATGACAAAATGTAGTTCTCCAAAAAGAAACAGCAAAATCAAGTCAGGAAAGCATGCATGAGCTTATAGAGAGTTCTCTGAAAAGCAGGTATTCCTTTTCCCCACGTTTTTAGAATATTTTAAGTTTTGACACATGTTGGCCCAAAATAATTATTTACTCTGTACAACCAGTAGTAAAAAGAACCCAGAGGGAAATACTGGCAAAGTTATTTCCACACATCTTCAACTGAGTCTGATTCTAGTCAAAGTTATATTGATGTAAATCACGGTCTAAGCAGCTTGGTTTAAGTCAATAGTTACACTGGCATAAGACTTGCGTGAATATAATTAAAATCAGCCCTCCCTGGAGCTGTGCATGTGTGGCAAAATTTGGACCTAAATGTTGCAGAAATAAATTAATAAATGTAAAGAAGGTTCAAAAGTTGTAAAATTAAATATACATCTGTGAAAACATCTATCCAATTATGTAGCTGCACATTTGCAGGATGCATTTTACACTTCATGTGGAATTAAACTATTAGTAAAAATCTGTTTGCAAATAGTGACACTTACTTTAAAAGATCACACGGACTTATATTGTTTCATAATGCATCTAAAATAGCAGTTCCTCAAACATCACTTCCACTTTAACAAAATGTGTTACTCTCACACTGGCTAAAACTCTATTTTCCTGAGGAAGGACTATTGAAGTGCAGAAGTATTTAGCTGGGAAGGGTTGGGTTAATACGTGTAATTTCTTTTCTTTCATTGGACTTCCTTTTGCCAACTTTACCTTGTATAAATAATTTTGCCTGTGAGAGTCTTTACATGGAATGCAGATTGACTATTACTTCCTGAATAGATTTAAATTTAACACCAATTTAGTCACTGTAGTATTCCTATATTGGAAATAACAGCTTCCATAGGACTTCTACAAAGTGCCAGAAATATGATCTCATATGTGGAAACAAATTTAAATGTGTTTTCTTTTACATGTTTTTCTTTTCGTATATTTTTCCCACCTATGTTTCCCTTGTTTCCCAAATTCTCTCCTCTGCTCCACGGCTGTGAGAAATCTGGAAAATTACCCGGTGAAAAAAACCTAGCTTTTAATAAGAATTGCCAGTCTCGCAAGCATTTTTATGTTAAAGTTTATTTTTTTAAAAAAAGCAGGCTATTTCTCCATCCCAAACACCAGATGCTTTTAAGATAAAGCTGGGCTGTCCCGTTCATAATTTCTGAACTGAAACGCGAATGCCAATAATAAAAAGAGGTTTGATCAGGAGTCTGGAAATCATTTATTTAGCTTGGATGTTGTGAAAGTCATTGGCTCCTGCTTTGGGAAGTGGCATTTCCCATGAGCTGCTGCGATAGCCCTGACTGCCGGGCATGGCTTGTCAGATGGCGAAGGGACTCGAGGAGGACCACGGTTCCTCACTTTGTCCTCTCCTGTCCGTGGGGACGTGGAGGGGCCAGGTCTTGGCTCTGAGATGCATCAGCTCACGTAGGAGGGCAGCGTGGAGTTGCCACCTCCCTGTCCCCATGGCAGAGCTGGAGAAAACCATCCCTCAGGCACAGCAGAAGCACTACAGGGAGGGGACTAACAGTGACTTTCCCTGTTCTCCCCCATAAGACACACTAATATAAGGCTTAATCTTTGTTTCCTCCTTTCTTACTCAAAGAACCAAAACCAAATAAAACATAAAAAATAAAAAGCTCACCTCAGAATGAGATCATAGCTCAATGCATTATGGTTTGGATGCAAATGTACATTTTCAGTGGGTTCCTTGGCTCATATGTCAGGCGCTATTGGAATTTTTTTAGTTATTTGGCAGTTGAATAGTATGGTTTCCAACTTCTTCTTCATCAGCTTTTGAGGCAAATAGAAAAGAGCTAATAATACACTTCAGTTTGCTCTCCAGGCTTGGAAAGCTAGCAACCAACTTGTTGTAACTCTAATACTCCTTCTCTAGCCTGCCTCCTACTTTTTGAGGTCAGAAATGTCTGTAGGTGCAGCTGAAGACCACTCTCCATAGATGGACAATGCCTTGCCTGCTCCCTGGCAGAAAGAAAAATCGCTGCAGGTCCAGCAAGGCGACCCACCTCATCATGAATATTGCCTTTATCTTTATACAGCTTTCTGCAGTGCTTGGCTTGATGCTTTTCTAGGTAGGGTGCATCTTGCCTGCTTACCCGCTTCCCAAACCACCGAAGGAAAGCGGAGCGGTGTTTAGCTGTACGTTGGGTCATAGGCCAACTTCCACTTGCTCGTGCCGCAGATACCCGGGGCCACTGCAGTTGGTTGCAAGCTGGGTGAACGCCAAGGTCAAACAATGATGCAGCCCCCAAGCAGCTGAGCTTCAGCGTGCCCTCGAGGAGGGATGTCAGGGCTGAATGTCAAACTCCCTTGCTGAAAAGGGTTCATATCCTAGTTCCTACATGACTCCTTCAATGTGAGTTTCATCAATGGAGTTTATCTTTACTAACAATGCTAAATGCTATACAAGCTTCCTAAAAAGTCACGGCAAAAGAGTGATAAAATAGTAGACAAGGAGGTCCCCCACATCATGGGGGACAAGTCAGCCAGGGAGCAGGAGACGAGCCGTCTCAAACACCCCATGTTTTCCCGATGGTTCTGGTGCTCCAACAGCTGCCATACTCCATGGCTCTCAAACTCACCTGCCGAGCAGGTACTGCTGAGGGCTGTGCTGGGTGAAAAAGAGGGACATCAATTAGCGGATTTTCTGTCTGATGGTTTACTTTGCTGCTTTTTTCCTTCTTCGGCCTCCTTCACAATGTCTGTGCTTCTTGGGTCACCCAAAGATGCTTCTTCCATGAGTTTCATTATCTGATAGGAAGCAGTCAAGCCCTGAGGGTGCAAAGTGAAACAGTTCAGAGATTGACAAAAGGGTAACTTGAAAAAGGGGAGGTTTAGATTGGACATTAGGAAGAATTTTTTCACCGAAAGGGCTGTCAAGCATTGGAACAGGTTGTCCAGGGAAGTGGTTGAGTCACCATCTCTGGAGGTATTTAAAAGACGTGTAGATGTGGGGCTTAGGGACATGGTTTAGTGGTGGGCTTGGCTGTGTTAGGTTTATGGTTGGACTCAATGATCTTAAAGGTCCTTTCCAGCTTAAACAACTCTATGATTCTAAGATACAAGAAGAGCAGAGTATGGCCCATAAGAGAAAATTATAAAGGTCTGTAGAAGTAGGAATATTTGAAGAGGCTATGAACTCCTCACCCTTTCTTCTGCCTTACTGCCATGGTGGTGTCCTCTGCACCATCACAGCTCAGATGATTGCCCAAGAATTTCTGAGTGACATAGGAGGATCTCCACAGCTATTTGACTTTGTCAGTGGCCTGTCCTACAATTAACGGGAGATGCTGTTTGCCGAGATCTGAGGTGCTCCAGAGTTGCGATCAGCCTGTCACATTAACGGACAGGCTTGTAGAGTTGCTAAACAGGATTATCTCCAATGGAGCAAAGACCGAATTGGTTGCAATGTGGCAGCAGGAGAAGCCACAGCAAGACACTGGGAACAGTAATCGTGTATGCATGTTTAGTCTGGCAAAGTAAAGCTAATTGCTCCTGCATTAGGAGCAAGGAAGCGATTTGCACACTTTCTGCAGGTAGCAGAGCTAAGGAGCTCCGAAAAGCTGGTTTTGCAATTGGATGAGCAGCTGCAGAACTGCCATAAAACTTATAAGCATGTCCAAGGGCAACAGTT
>NW_009606553.1:0-2500 GCF_000690535.1 Cariama cristata | reverse complement strand
TGCTTTCAAACTATTTTTTTTTTTTTTTTGGGGTGTAGGCCATAGATCATGCAGCTGTCAGCCAGCAGATAATCTTGATGACTAAAATGAAACCAATGCAAGCAAAAAGTCCAGCTTCTATCTTGAGGGAGGGAGGACTTGGTTAGTAAGTCAGAGCTAACAGAAGCAGGGAACAAAAGTTAGTTTTTTTTTTAAAAAAGTTTTTCTGTTCATTTTGGTTGTCAGCTTGGAAAAAAAAAAAATTGGAAAAAAATTCTGGTCATTTAGCTTGAGGAAAATCTTCCTTTTCCCTGTTTATTTTCCGACTCTTGACAAGGTTGTGCTAGTGCGATGGGCTGGGGTTATTGTCATGCTGGTGGGGTGGCAAAAAGGGAGAGTTTGTGTGAGAGCTCTTGGAAGGGGTGGAGGGATTTTGTTTCCTGATTTATAGAAAAAATGATCATTTTTCGGCTATCTCCCAAGGCAGAAGTTATTTAAAGCATTCTTAGAAAACAGATGACCCTCCCCCCCAACAGTTTAAAAAAAAAGGAGCAGGAAAGGTTTGCTCACATTTCTGAACTGTCTTTCCAATTGTGACAATCAGGGAAAAGAAACTTATAGATGGAATTGGAGAAACCAGGAACAAAAATGAGATGCCTAAAATACGTTTAAAAAAAAAATCAGTGATACTAAAAGATTAAAAAGTTATTGAAGTTTTAAGGCAAATTGTACCGAGAAAAAAATATCTCTGTGATGGAAAGCAGCACCACAGTAACGCTCAGGAGTTATGTCTTTGGCTATTTTCAGTTAACAGAGCTCACCTCTAGTCCGAAGGCTTTACTCAGGGGAGGAATCCTGAGTTACCTGGGACCCACTGAGGCCAGAGCACTCCGGACCATGTCATCTTCCATCGTAATGCTCCTCACATGGAGCAACAGATATTCTTTACCTGATGTCATGCAAAGGTGCTAAGTACTTTGATACACGAGAAATACTATATCTCGTCAGGAGAGGGTAAAGGACAGTTTGGATCACGGGACGCGTGGATGTGTTTTGCAGACATGTGGACTGCACAGAAAAACCCTCTCGTTGTTTGTTCAAAGTTGCAAACTCTTCATTGCAATTATTACCTTTTCAAAAAAAAAAAAAAGAAAAAAGGTCAAGCACAGCATTGATCTACCTTTCAAAGGATGACTTGCTTTATCAGTCCTAAATGCTTCGCTGCCTTTGAAGAAAATGTTGCTGTTGTGCTTTTAAAAAATAATAAAAGTTACAGGTTCCCTTTGAATTTGGCAAATGTTGGCAACATTGGCAGGAAAGACACGGAGCGTTTCAAAGTTCTGGTATGAAGAAAAAGATTCTGAATAAAACAATTTTATGTGATTTTGCAGGTGGTTTGAGCTATCATTTTATATGTACGTTTGTACCACTGCTCATTGGAATGTTCATATAATACTGACCTAATTATGCATAGAAAAAAGATAAGCCATTTACTTGATTCATTTCTTCTTTTTAAATCAAGAAAGGAACAAAAAGGCTCCTATTTTCTGAAAGAAATTGTTCGCTTTTATTGCAGAAAAGTAGCAGCTTGTGCAGAACTAGAACTGTAACAATTTTATATTCCAAAGGTTTTGTGTGTATTCGGTTAGTTACAGTAATTATACCCAATAACTGACAGCCAAAATCACGTAGGAGAAAGCAAAGGCTGTTTTCTCACACAGGCCCTGCTGCAGAACATCTGCTGAGAGATTTGCATATTAATTAACCCATATTAACTCTAATTATTCTGGGAAATTATCAAATAAATTGAATTTTCTAATTTTAACCTTTCTTTTACTTGACGCGTGTCGAGGCTGAGAGGACGCACCAGGCTATCTCACCTGGGCAATGAGCAAAGGATCTTTTCTTCCCCTTTTTTTTTTTGCTCCCTTAGACCTGGGGCAGCCTGGGGAGCTTTTGTGTGCCTGGTGCTTTTTTGGCTCCCGCGCTCGGTCGGGTCTCAGCGCATTTGCTGCGCGACGGCACATGTGTGCGTGTGAGCACAGATGGTGGATTTATACAGGGGTGAGGAAAGGTGGTACCTCCGAACAGTTGAGCAAACCTTAAGTTTTGTTTTGTTTTTTTTTTTTTTTTTCCTTTCCCTCCCCCCCTCCCAGCCTGTTGTTTAGGCCTGAGCAAATAAATGGGAGTTTAATTCAATTAGAGCCTGGCTTTAGTCAGTTGCCTCATGACAGAAATTATTCAATATTTTTTCCCCTCACATTGTTTGGTTTACACATCGCTGACTCCCTTGCTTTTGTGCTCTGTTTAGAGTGGCCGTAATGCGGTGAGCTTTTGTGTCTGCCATGTCGCCGTCCCTTTCACCGCTGTCTGGTTTTGTCAGTCCTGAGGTGCAACGATGCTATTTTGAAAACAGAAAGGTTTTAATGTATTAGGAACGGGGCCTGCGCTTGCACAGCAGCAAAATGTTGGAAACAAAGCTTGCAAGCCAGGACCGGTGACCGAATTACAGCTGGGGTGG
>NW_009606552.1:27760-70652 GCF_000690535.1 Cariama cristata | reverse complement strand
TGATGCTTTTTACAACCGCCCACAAGCATGATTTAGGTGGACTGAACCTCAGGCTTTTCTCTGGGAGCAACACTGAGTATGTGCCCCCTGCAAAGGAAGCTCTGTAGCACTAAGTAATTCTAATCAGAAGTCAGGATAGGGACACAGATTATTGAAGCCTCAGACTATGTTTGCTTCTGGGGAAATTTTGAATAGTGCTGGTAAGGTAATGGTACATCCCTGTCACCTCTGCTTAACGCAGCCCTCTCATCCCTTTCCACACACAGGTCCTTGACCCCACAGAAGATGTCCCCATAGATCCGCACTCAGAGAAGGATGCATCAGAAATGACTGCTCCGTGCTTCCACGTTAGGCAGGGTCTATGTGTAAGAAGTTTCTCTGTTCAACAGGGGCACACTGTCCATAGTTTACTTCAGCATGAAATTGAAATGAAGGATTTACACTTCCCAAAGATGCTTAAGACTCTTCTGGTATGCCAACATGAATCTATTCATCAGGTATTTTCTGGCTTTACTCATTTTGTTCCTCTATCATGAGGAACACTGTTATCAATATCTGTTATTGAAAATATCTAAAAATACATACTGTTTCCTGCAGTGACAGGAAAGTCTTCTATTGATACTGTAAAGTTTACTAGAAGGGAAAATGTGTTGCAGAATTTATTCTGAGGACAATCAGAAAAATGGGGCTCTTTGCTGCATTTAGAAATGGAGGATTCTTGGAGGAAGTAGTTCTATAGAGCAGGTACAATGTTGATTTGTTTTTTTCTTGTAAAAAACCCATGTTTTATGAAGGGATCTTTCCACTCAGAAATATCCATGTGCCTTTGTCTTCCACCTGAAGTATAGGTTCACTGCAGCGTAGTAGGCTATATTTCCAAACACTTCATGCTTACAATCCTGAGATCTGGTGCTTTCACTGAAAATTTTACCAATGCTTCACTGAGGGCTTGATCCTCTTGTTGTGCATAAACCACTTGACTTTCCTAGCCTTGATGCCGTAGCAATCTGCACAAGAAGTGCAGCACTTGGGAGAGTCCAGCCAGGTTTCCATTGAAGCTGAAACTCTTTTCCTATCAGTATTAGAGAGTCATATCCTAAACACTGAAGCAGTATTGTGAAACAATGAACTATCCGTTGCTATTTTGTTTTAGAAAGTAACTTCTGTGGCTTTATACTTCAGTCTGTTATGTTCAGAATTTGAATTTTTACAGTTTATTGCTGGTGTATTTTAGTCACACATTTTCCTCAGTGAAGGGTGAAGCTCTACCATGTCAGAGATCTGCTGTGTGTGTAGTACAAGGTGTGCATACACCTCGACTCATCGTCATGGCTGTTTCCAACCTGTAGGAAGTCTTTAACCTTCTCACACACACACTCGTTATGGAAGGTGTAGGTTTTCCAACACGAAGCCCGTGTATGCAAGGACTTCAACGCATGCTTTCTAGCCTCTCTAAAAAGCTGTCTGGGGACTAATACTGGGCACTTGCTCAGCTTGCTTTGAAATCTGCGCTGAGGCCCTTTCTAGCCCTTATCTCTGTGTGTAACCGCTGCCTGGGTCACAAAGAGAGAGCAGCAACTGCTTTTCAGGTTTTTAGTACATAAGTCTTCATGTGAGGTCCATGTTTCAGCACATAAATCTTCGTGCAGTGAAGTCGTAATGTCCTAAATTAGGCATAAAGACTTCAGGAAGGAACTCCGTAGGCACTTAGGCAGTGGAGCCTGACCAGTGCCTGAAGACTTATGGGCTGAAGTGAAACCTCTGGGGACATGTTAGACGTCTGAACAACCAAGTGTTTCCATTAATCAGACCATGGCTAATCAAGGTATGCTCACCTTGAAACCTGCAAATTGTACAGCAATAGATGAAAATTTGATAAGGAGCCCTCAGAAGAGGGACATTGTCATGTGTGTAGGTTCAAATGCCTAGCCGAATCCCAAAGTCAGTAGCAACTTTTAAGGAGACAGATTTCACCCTCTCTCTTCAGTCACAATCAAACATTACACTCAGCATCATATCTGCTGACTATTGATTTTCTTTTTTCATCTGCTTAGCTGATGAAATTAGGGCTGTGTCACATAAATAGGACAAATGACAAACTTTAGCCTGCTGGAACCTGGCTGTACCTTTTCCACAGATAAATGAAGAGAGTGGTTTTGATAAGGCTGGAATGACACTGAAATAAAAGCAGTGTTTTATTTACTAACAGAGCAAGAAGTGCTACAGGCGTCATTGAATGTCTTATAAGGAAAGTGAATCTGGAGGTTATGTGAATTTTAATGTCCTGCATAGACTGAAGGTTATAAACTGCTAAATGTTTTCTAAGTTGGTTATCTAGTTGTTTTATGCAGATTATAACAAACACTTGAGTATCCTTGCAGGGAAATGTTATAGGTACTGTCAGCCCCCAAATATTTTCTTTTTAATTTTTTTTTTATTTTGATTGGTGGAATGGTGGGGGGTTGGAGAATTGGTTCTGTTCAGTAACATTGTCTTCCAAAGCTAATATCTGGATATTAAATGGTTTTTCACTCATTCTAATATTCTTGGTATACTAAACAGTTACTGAAGCTTTCTAGAACTACTACATGCATTGCAGAGATATTTAGCATCATAAAGTAAATGGCTCTGAAAATGAATGGTGATATAATTTGCAACTTTCCCAATTCAGTTTTAAAGTAGTTCCAGAATGTCTTTAAAGGCTTGTTCACCTAGCTCAATAAAAACTTTCCCACTGAGACCAGTGGGTGTAGCATCCAACCGTTAAATGTATACCTACTATAATGAATTCAAATACATATACTATCCCATTATTATTAGTAGTTATTGATGAGCCTTAAATATATTTTTCTCTAGCTTTCTGTCCCACCCCTCTCAATCTGCATGTGTTTTTAAACCAAAGAATCTCAGGCACAGGGAAGAGCAAATATATATATATATATTTCTATTATTATATTGTGTATCCTGCCTTCTAAAAAAATAGGAATTTTGCTCTTGCCCTGCTTCTAATTTTCTATTGCTAATGAAAATAGACGGTTACAAATATTGTATCCTTTGAATCATTACTAAGTTTGGTTTTAGCGCTCATCAGACAATCTTGTTAAAAGACTAAAGTCAAATTGTCCTTTTTGTGCTAGGCTTGTTTTCCATAAATTGCCAGAAAACAATTTATTCCGTCTGTCTTTCTTCCAGTAATTGATTATGCAGATATTATTTATCGTACTGCTGCAAGCACATCTTTGCATAAATTGGATGTGCTTTATCATTCTGTGTTACATTGTATTTACAAATGCTCTATTTTCTGCTCATCATTGACGACTTTATTCCATGGTAAACTCATCTTCATTAGAAGGGCTTAAGCATTAGTGTTCATTTATCAGCAAGGGAATTTGGAGAAAAGCCCCACCATGTTTTCTATCTTTAGCGAATTATTTTCCCCAACAAATACACTTTCAAATCCTATAGTTGTTTTTCTCCATATGAAAATCCAATAAATAGGAAGAATTATTTTCTTCTTAGCATCCCCACCCTGTAGGTATTTCTTTTAGCTGCTATTAAAGTTTGCAAGTGATTTTAGTTTTACTCTTTAAACAAAAAAGCCAATACAGTAAGGAGGTGCAGCATGCCTGGCATTTTCTCGTGCCTTAGTGACTGTGTTCATCAGGTCATCCCTGTTGAGAGAAATAAGATCACAGACTAGCAATTTACCTAGTTAAAGGAAGGGTTGACTGCATACCTACACTGTTTATTGTCTTTTTCCTACTCATGATTACTGCCCATGCATTATGTTTCAGAATTTGACTGAGTCCAGGGAATGCATTCACAAGTATGATTCATTTTCAGGTATGGAAAAACCTTTTCATTTTATAGCTGTTTGCTTCATAGCTAAGAAAGTATTTTGTCATTGCTTTAGTGAGATGTAATTACAGTAATTCATCTGCAGTCAAAAAATTTCAGGTTTGAAAATCTCATCTGTGATTGCACAGGCATAAATGTTATGTTAAAACATAAAAGCTGATACTAGTGTAAATAAAGGTTCAAGTTCCTGTGGAGTGCGAGGTGTTGCCTACTTCCACTGGAATTAGCAGGCTGTGAAAGTGCTCGCAAACTCACAGATTCAAGCGCTAGAATGCCTATGTCAAATCAAAGCCCTCTCCTGCTTCTTTCTGCATGATAATGGAGGACCCAGCTGCAATTCTTTTTGCTTGAGTAAGAGTTTGCAATGCCAGCACAATCCTCGTTGTCTACCCAGTACCCAGAAGTCTGAGGAAAAATAACAGGAGAATCGATGTGTCATCCAATATGTTGAAGCATTGCTACTATTTTCAGCTGTGTGACACCTCCTGTGTGGAAGCAGTGAGAAGGAAATGGATCTCTCTTGTCTGATCATTCAAGTTTGATGTGCACACATGCATGTATGAGGCAAGGGGGTCCTGCTTTTAGAAATGTATCGTCAGAAGATAGTAGAGTACCCGGTGCAGTATCCCTGAGATTCTCCAGCAGAGATATCTTGTGACAAAACGGTAGAAAGCAAGCGGCTATTCCTTATGCTATTGTTGCTGAGTACAAGCTCATCTTTGCTGGCACCCTCAGAGACACCTATATTACTAGATGGGAGGAAAAGAGAACAAGACATTGCACAGTCCAGAGGGTAAGTATTCACACAGCATATAGGACACCTGGATTGCATACTCCACACTGCATTAGGAAGAACAGGAATAAAAGAAAGGTGTGCTGCCATATTATTATAGTCCACTTTTTTTTGTTGTTGTTATATTAGCATAGATCTTTCATGGTCTCTTTGCCTTTTTGTTTATTTTTTTGCTTGAGCTCTTTGAGAATAAGAACCAGTCTGTGTCTGATGAATGTCTAAGGTAAATAGGCATCACTCTGTAGCAAGCTGTTAAGTGACTTATCTACCTCTGAATAACGAGGCTTGAGCCATAATGTCTCCTCTGACGTTTTCTACATTCAAATGAGTCACCACTTGGTTTGCTGGTTTGTGAAGCTGCCTTTGTCAGTGCTAATTCAACATGTGCATTGCATATGGAACAATTTTAAAATTTATCTTTACAGACCTATGTAGTCATTTTGACAGTCTTGCTCATGTATCTGTACAATTGGTTGTTAATATTGGCTTTTATTTGCAGCAGATTTTTAAGAATCCACAATAATTTTGAAATCCTCTTTTTAAGGAGAAAAAATTCCAGAAACTAAACAAGCAGGCATTTATAGGTCATCTTTAAAATAACAAGCAGAGCTGCAGAATGTATGTGTCATTTATACAGATTTATAGATAAGTATAGACATTTATAATATATAGGACATATTTGCATATATAAAGTATATGCATTTTGGTTTCCTCGATAACACATAGGATGCCTACATATATGCTTCTCTTTACAGGAATGGTATTTCTTTTGGTGGGTGCTCAGTTGCTCCTGTTGCACGGCTCCGATAAGGTTTTCCTGGAACATTTCCCCTTCTACCCCTTGCCATTTCAATTAGTTTCCCATTCCATAGAAAAATATACCTTATCTGATATGAATATGGAACCTGTGTAGTTAAATTTTGGTTTCTACAAGCAATGATTGCTTTCTTGAATGTTCACAGAAAGAAAATCTAAAAGAGGCCCAAGCATAGCTGGAATGAATTAAGATTTAAATTTCAGCAGGCATTCATTGAAAGCTTTTTTTTCTTTAAAGGCATTCAGTTCTTCTGATGGTAAAGGATTCACCTAGCTCTTGATTTGTAAAGGACTGTCTGGACTTTATTGCTAATTGTAAGTCACTGTGCAGGCTCACCAGCCGTACAAGGAAAAATAAAGTCCCTAACCATACATCTTCTCTTTGCATCCCCTTCCTCAGGGCTTGCTTTATTTCCAAAACCACAAACTCTAAACCAGAACAAATCAACTCAAACTGCTCAGTAATAATCACCTGAGGCCCTTCCAGCCTCAGCCAGCTGGGAGAAGACAGCACGCAGCCTTATCTTATGAGATTTTCTTTTGTACCAACCTTCTCATTCCTTTCACACCACCATCAAAAACACCATTACCAGTCCAGTAACCCCTTACATGCCAAATTGGCTTTAGCCGACAACACACTGTTCTTTTGCAACAGCTGCGTATGTCAATTCACCACGTTTTCACATGTGTAACTCACATTCCAGAAAAAAAAATTAGATCACTTTAAAAAGAATCAATACTTCAAAATAGGATCTTTCATAACCTGAAACTGCAAGGACTACTGTTGAAGGGAATGCAGGGAATTGCTGGGAAATAGCGAGACGTGAAGTAACTTGGAGTAACTTTTGCCTTGATTACAACTTGTAGTGATTTTGAATTGCCGGAGGGTTTGGGTTTTTTTTTAAAGATAACCAGTATATAATTATAATACTATATGTGTTCATCTTATCACACTAAAGGAGGAAAATTGAGCTCAAGATGAACTTAAGGAAAAATGAACTTAAGACTGCATGTTCTCTGGATACTATCAAACAGGACAAAATAATGGAAATACATATATTGACATATATACATATGTTTATTTATAGACATGAAACTTTTGGAATATGCAGAATATTGAATATGAAGTATATGCACTTATATTTGTGCAGATGTGTGAACCATTGATGGTATATCTTTTGCAAACCAACAGGGAAACCTTTTTTTCCTGAAGCTTTGCTTTCTTCTTAGGAAGAGGTAACCTGTCGCAGTATTTTGAGAACACTTGATGGATCATGTGAGTTCTTCCAGAGAAGAGCTATGCTGTCCGTCAATTAGATGGCAATATACAGCCTGCACAAATCAAATTAACTTGGAGTTTTATTTGTCTCTGTAGCAGCTGAACAAATATCACAGAGATTGAACTTGTGCTACCATAACTGGTAGTCTAATTTCTTCCAACAAACCAGTTTCATTGAGCCAGAAGGTCAGCGCAGAACAAGTTTATGACAGTGTGCTATGAGTACATTGTAAGTAAAAGCCAATAGCTTTCAAGGTAGGTAAACGGCAATGGAAGATTTTGTGGTGCTCTATTGCCAGTACAGCATGTAAAACCTGACATGGTTCTACATAGCAGCAGCAGTTTAATTGTTACTGTAAGAGCTAAAAAAACCACAGACTAAAATATTCTTCTTAAAAAAAAAAAAACTAAAAATGAAAATCTAAGGAAAGATTAATGTCAGATAGAAAATTTAAACCTGAAAAAAAAAAAAAATTAAGCCAAAGAATAAAATTAAGCTGCACTTGAAAATTGATTAAGTTTTGCTAACTAGCCAAAAAGGGAACTACCATGTGGCGCTTACTGCCATAAACCATTAACTTGTACATTCAGGGCCCAGCTCTTTTGAAAACTCTCACTGACTAAATCAGGTCTTTCATTTCAGTCTGCAATCTAGAAAGTGGTTAGTCCCCTTGCCTTTCTCCCTCCCCTCCCCTCCCCTTCTTTGTCTTGGTCTATGTGGCTGATTTTTAAGTCCTGTTGAGAAATGCTTTCTGCAGTGTTTAACAGCAGAGGAAATGGAGACAATGCAGCTCACCCGTGCTTCACAAAGTGAAGATGGAAGGAGGGAGCTCTGCAGCGCACACCACTTAATGCAGCCTTTGAGCTTCTCAACTGCTCTGCACTGTCAGCAAGATGGGACCTTAGGACTGGAAACAAATAATGGTCTTCTGGCCCTGCCCCTCTCTCCACCTCTCCGCTTGGGGGAAGGAAAAGGACTGTCTGCCATGGGACGTGTTTGGAGGAGGAGCAAGAAGATCAATTGGTATGTAACTACATAACAGTGCTAATCCTATTTGCAAAATTTTCTATAACCAAGTCTCCTAGGCATCAGGCTAGTTTTATAGGCATAATATCTTTTCATGGTATTACATATAATATAGTATATGAAATACAGCATATGCCTGAGATGGTGGCTTAGCAGGATCTGAGTTGCCAGTATGTTCGCTGTCACTAAATTTAACCTCTGTTGGAAATCTTGTCAAAGTAAAGCAATTAGAATTAAGTGTTTTGAAAATGAAAGTGTGATCACTTAAGAGTAGGTTGCCTATTGATTTAAACAGGAGCACAGTTAGGTATTGATGGCAGATTAATGACATATTTTGACAAAGCAAGAAGAAAAATAGATAAGGAAAACAAGAAAATGTAGTAAAATAAGCTGTAAAATAGACTTTTTCCTGTTGTACTACGTTACTAATAGCATTGACTCCACCAACAAATTTTTACATGCTCCTCTCGGCAAATTTGGTGCATGCTATGGATTCACACTCAAAGCCACATAGGTTTCGAAACCAAGCAGGAGGTGAGTACATGGTATATGAGAGTATGGCCCTGCATTGCCCCTTTGCAGGGTCTCTGGTAGGTTTTGGAAGTCACTAGAGTCAGGTACTGGAGAAGGGAGTAGAAATTTTTGCAAATTTCTGAACCACAAAGGAGTACTCACATGGGTTTGTGTGGCAGAGACTAAATCTCTGGTGAACAGCTTGCTGCAGTCACAATTTTAATGAAAATTGAAAGCTTAAGTGCCACCATTTTCCATATCACTTTTCCCCTAAAATGATTTATTGACCACTTATACATGATACATTCTCCTGTCATGAATATACACTATATATTTATTTTCATGAATAATGGCTACCATTTTAATTGATAGTTTCAGACAGAGGAGTAGATTTATTTCTACAATGAATAAAACTGCTCTCAATACACAACCTGTATAAATTATTTTAGTATGTATTCCAGTCGTCCTTTTGCAACCCAGTATGCTCCTAATCTTATACAGAAATCAATCAAGTAAGATCCAGCAGCTTCTATAAAGTATACTAAGATATTTTTCTATAATGTTTTTAAAATTTGTGTTAAATTGTGTTGCCAGGAGCTTTCACTGAACCAAGGAGCTTTTGACTTGGCTGATATATGTGTCTGTAAGATGTCTGTTTCGTTCCTTGTTAGCTTATTTGTCTTTTACTGACACCCTTCCTGTATAGATATGACATCTCAATTACTTTATTCAAACACAACATCTCAATTACGCTGCCCTTTTTTAGGGAGAAATTTAAAATTCCACTATGTTAATAATCAAATATTGATTCCTGCAATGCATGAGCTTGTATGGGCAGATGATGTATTTTGCATTCATTCATGAGTGTGACACCAAACACAGAGAGCCAAGCCTATGAAGGATTCCCTTAGCGAAGAAGGTGATCACAGTTCAGAACTGAAATCCCCATTACTTGCAAATGATCTCATTCTAATATTAATGTTCGAGTCAATACGTGCTGTGTGCTCACAAATATGCCTCAATTGTATGCTGCAGAGCTACAGATCTTTTAAAGGAATAAACCTGCATACATTTCTGTGTCTAGTATAACAACCCAAAGCTTGCTGTGAATCATTTCAAAATAGAATTAAAATGTTACGGATCATGCACTAGCTGGGTTCATTAAAAACAAGCAAACAAACCCCCAAACAATCAGAAATTCCTGAACAAATTGCATTGCAATGCATTGACCCAAATATCTGCACAATATAATCTCCTACCAGTAATATTAGAGAGCTATTATTTATTCTTCAAAGTCAGGAATGATACAGTTCTCTCTTCCTCATTAATAAGGATTTCCTTATTGTAGCTCACTAGAGTTTTCTAAGGCATTACTTCAATCCCTATGTAAACATTTACATAAGGGATTTTATATCCGTTCAGAAATCCCAGAATGATGCATCAGTATTGGAAAGTTTTGACTGTGGCATTGTAATATTTTGCGGTATGTGAAGAGATTGGTGGTGGGAACACTTTCAGATATAATGGGTAAACGACAGAGGAAAGAGTTTGTGAATGCCCTGTAAATGAAATGATCCAAATGTGAGTTCCTAAGAATGAATTTCAAATTGTGACATAGGTTTTGGCAAACAGAGAGGTAGAATCCACATAAAAGAAAAATAAATTTGAGTGGGTGCCTTGTCTTGAGTAAGACACTTCACCACCTACTACATCAGTTAATTAAATTCTAAATGGGAATAATACTTGGAGCCAGGTTCTACTTCATATTTCTATTCATAAAGCACTCAGAGGTTTTTTAGTGGAAAAACAGTGTTGTGGGGTAGAATATCAGTAATGTAATATATGAAGATGTTTTAATCAAAAGAAGTATTGCTTACAAATCTGGCATTCGTGCCAGATGTGCTGTGTAATGGATGTACAGCAATTTAGCATTTACTGTACCTTACTTATAGTGTTGTCATTGCTTTTATATATATTTCCTTAGCTAAATCTATGGTATTTGGAAGAAAATGGAAATACCAGACTGTATACTAATTTGAATAGCTTTTATCTATGTTTGCATTAACATGCAATTCCTTTTCTTACTCTAAAAGAAATAAGCCATTTTCTTGAAAAAACGGAGACATGATTACTAGAAACTGTAGTTTCCTGTTTTGTTATTTAAGCTGTGAAATCAAGATATGTTTTAATAAAATACTGCAGTCAATTAAATTCAGCTGTTAAGCTAAAGCAAAGACTGATGAAAGTCGATCAAAAGACACCACTCACTGCAGGGAGGCAAGTAAAGCAATAAAGAACTAAACCTAAAGCTATAGTTCTTTTTGTTAGGTAGCAGCAAAGTAATTTGCATTATTCATTTCACTCTAGGGGAAAAAAAAAAATAAAACCCACCAAACCCCCCAGACCCAACACACGAATAGATTGAAAAGGCTCAATGGAATCTAGCTGGCAAACAAAGCAGAGGTAAAGTAAGGGAAGCAAAGAAAGCAAAATCAAATGTAACAATGCTACACAGGAGAGTGAAAGAAACACAAAAAGGTTCTAGAAATATCTAGAGAGAATAGAAAGACACCACTGAAAAGTAACAAAGGGACCATATAAGTGAAGACTCCAAGATGGATGAAAAATGTTCAAAACTACTTTTTCTTAGTTTTCAGTATAAAGGAAAATTATGAAAGTGGAGAATATTATGTAGGAAGACAGAAAACTATTACAAGCAATGGGCCAGAATTCTGCTTAACTTGCACACAAGGGCCCTTTTTTCTGCCTTCTTTCTCATGTTGAATAATGCTTATATTGCAAGTAGCCCCCCAGCTACTCAACAAAATGGAAAAAAAGCAAGTGCCAGACAGTACAAGGACGACAAATGGAGTTACAAACTGTCATGCAAGCACACTGCTCTGAGAGCATCCTACAGAACCTCTCACTAAAACATTCTTCCATGGAGATATGAAAAATGTTACCTGAAATGAGCATCTGTGCAAATTAAATTATGTTTTTCCTTAGCTCATGTCCATTGTGTTTGAAATAGAAGACGGCTATTGTAGTGCATGATGTCTTTCATAGTGCACGCTAACACCCTAGCACCATGAAAAAACACAGAGAGCATGCTTTAGGGTATTAATGAGAGCCAAATGAGGCACAATTCATGTGTTCATTTAGATCCTACTCAGAATATACTTAAAATATATTTTTATTTAAGAGAGTAGATATATTGCAAAAGAGTCTCATAACAATGACGCAGATACATACACCTTCACTCCCATACTTTTGATTCTGTAGAATCCCACCCCATCCCCCCTTTTTTTTTTAATACTTGGTGACATTTTGTGTATTAATCGGAGATTATCTTGTTGGAACAAAAGTGACGTTATAGAGGGAAAGCATAAGTGTATTACTTGGAGTTGAATGACCTACCTGGGGAGAACCAGTCAGAATCTTTTACTAAAAAAGTTTCAATGAGAAATGCTATTACTGTCTAATTGACACACAGTGGAGAATATAAAATCTGCCTAAAATATAAAGTGTTTTGACAGCATGGTAACACTCCATTTTGGCATTTTTGGATCAATGGGGTTTTTTGTTTTAAAATGACTTCTGAAAATGAAAATAATTCAAATACCAGTAAAAAATGTACAAAACTTAAATTCCAAACAAAATGTTTCAGTTTTACCTAAAAAGAATGTTTGATTGACCTGAAACATTCTTTTCCTAACATAATTTCATGGGAGATGTGTACATTTTGGGTTTTCAATATAAAACTCTACTGTTGTGTTATTATGTGTCTAAGGCCATTGAGTAGAGAAATGAATAAAAAGGACAATGAAGCTGACACTACTCAGCATTAATGAAAATGAAACTGCTCAGATAAAGAAAACAATACAAAAATCTGTAGAATAAAAGATTCCATTTCCTCAATTTTTGTAGTCTCCTTGCTGCTTCAATCAGTTGAGGAACTTCATAATATTATGAGACAAGATCTCTTTTTGCACAAGAAGTTTAGGAAAAAACCCTACTACTACCCCTACAACCACGTCCGAACACACATGTGGATGGATAGACAGAGGTATGTTTAAAGTTCCTGTAAGTCTGCCAAAGTCCAATGCTCTCTGACCAGGTTCTTTTGGACATTCCACATGTGGAGTGTAATGTTTAATATCAAATATACTTATCTGACGATGTTTGATATTACATGCGATTTTTGATTTATCAGAACGATACAAAACGTACTGAAATTGCAATACAAATCTAAGTTACACTTAGCAAAACAAGCAATTGCAATACACAGTTCATTCGTAATACCAAAGTGATCCCCATTGCCAATCTCTATAATATTCTCACTGTCACGATGCTGGGCAGGAGCAAGATGTGAGTTGAAGCAGCTCAAGCCCATTGCTGTCTTCAAAATTCTTGTGTTAAGTTGTTCAGTTTTATACTGTGTGTGGGAATGAGTCACATATACAATGCCCCCATGCTGGTCTGGCTAACTCAGGGAGACATTCACACTCTTGATGAACTCCCAAAGAAATGTTTACACAACCAGTTGATCCACTCAACTGCTGACAGCTGTCTACCTAAAACAGGGGCGACCCTCTGGTCCCTTTTGCATTAAGATAAAGTCAGTTTTCTTTGCAACAGCTGTGGTCAGCCACACCCTATGTTATTCCCTGATCTTCACGGGAACAATGCCTTTGCCCATCTCCTTTGAGCTTTTTTCTATTGTAGGAGTTTATTAGTCAGCCACAAAGTAAAAAATACTTGGAAGATCTTTTGACCATTTCTTGAACTCCAAGTCCAGATCTACAGACTTCCAAAGGTGAAGATGTAAGATAGTATCAAGTAGGATTTGCTCACTCTCTGCTTTCTTTTGATTGTAGGAGCAGCTGTTTGTTTTGCCCTGATGATTTTCATCGTAAGAGGCCTAAGGCCTAAAGATTTCTAATTCATGCTACACTGTCATCTACACACTGCATGGAAGATGTGGGAGAGAGGGGGACTAGTCAAAGAATTCTCGCTATAGTCTTGCTTTTATTTTTTATTTATACTGATTTGCATGTAACCTTAAACAATTCAAACATTTAAAGAAAAATTTGTTTATAGTCTGCCATTTTATCTTGTAGGTTGAATGTACCCTTAGCTGTAAGAGGCATGCAAATGTATCTACCACAGCTGAACAGATTCGTGCACATATGAAGCATGGCAATTCAGCATAGTTACTCAATATTACATATGAGGAGGATCCTAGAGCAAGTAAACATTCCAGAATAAATTAATATCAATCTGGAATAAATGGAATAAATCATTAATAGTGGTCTCAATAACACATTTGGTTAAAAAGGGACATTTAACGAATGATTTTCATCATAATATGTTTCAAAAAAGAGGTCGCACAGTGAATAACACTAACATTATTGACAGGTCATAAAATTGACTCAATTTCTGTGTTTCAAATAAAAGGATGTGCTTTCTACCCAGGGTTTGGGACTGATCTCGACCTCATTTCCTGAACAGATAAAGTCTTCATATACACAGGCTGTTATTAAAATGTGAAATTGATAAAAGTGAAACCAAATAAAATGTTTACTGATTTTGACGTATTTTTGCATAAAATTGAAGGAAAAGGTACAAGATTAAAAGGTTTGACATGCTTCAAAAAAAAAGGCAAGAAAACCAAGTTGGATTTCCTGCATATACAGGTCATAGAATTTTGTCAAATGAGTCCTGTAACAGGACAACAGCTCTGCATAGGCTATGGGCTATCCCTTGATTTAAGCTCTTATAAATTAAGAATGTGCATGCTCTTAAGCAAATAATTCCAAGATTTTCTTGCCTCTTTTGGTAAAAGCACCCAAGCTTTTTAATTTTAAACTTCCAGTCATTAAATTTTGTTATACTCAGGAGCCTGCTACTATTGAAAATTTTATCCCCATTCAGGTCCCTGCAGATTAGGAGCAATTCACCTAGTATCCTTCTCTGTGTTAACCAAAATAATCACTCAGTCTAAAACGGATGTTCCAGATCTTGGATAATACTTGTGACTTTTATCTGAACTCTTTCCAGTATGTCAACACTCTTTCTAAGTGGAGGATAAAGACTTCAAATTTGAGCAATGTAATTGGTCTCCAAAGGTAACAGACTAAGGAATTAGCTCTAGTCAATAAATGAGGAAATGTTTATTTTAGGAATGTCAGGCACGTGGCTTTCAGAGAGGAGGTTGCAATTAGATACTGTCAGAGGAAAAAAAGAAATCCAGTATAATCTGCATTCTCATGTCTCCACAGAGAGTTTGATATGTAACCCATGGTACCAAATGGGACTCTTCCAACTGACTTGAACAGCTTTGGATCAGGCCTTAAGTGGATCAGGAGGTTTTATGTAAAGCTAGGGAAACAACTAATGACTTTGCTAATCTCTAGTGAAACCAGAATTTTGCATGCTGTTTTTCACTGCTCGTGAAAACTCTGAAGACAGGCAACAAGAATGATGAAAGGATTAAAAGATAAAAGATATGCAGGGAACCTGAAAGAGCTAGATGCATGCAGTTGAAAAAGAAAGCTTAAGAGATGCACTACTCTGTAAATTCCCTCCAGGAACTACTATATCATCCTACAGATTCTCTGGGAATAACCTCTCAACTTATTAAAACACAAGATATGCAGAAAGGAAATAATGTGATGTGTGCTCTAATGCACAATCACTGTCCTTTTTATGAGAAAATTCTTCCCCTTCCTTCTTGTAATCTATTTTTCAGTTGAGTCACTCTCCTGTTTTTTTTCAGCTCAGGTCAGAGCTTTGCAATTGAGTTCAGTAGGAGAGAAGTACTTGCAAGCTATAAGGATTAGTTTCTTTAAACTCTGGGTACCAGTATTCCTACAGTATAGAAGGAAAAGAAGAATTTGTGTGAATTGCAGATAAACAAAGCATCTTTACTCTTCCTTGTCTCTGCCCATGATAAAGAGTAGAACTGAAATCTTGGTCCCTATGGAGAGTAAGACAGAATTCCCATTGAATTCACTAGTGTCTATTATTGAATTTTTCATTAACATTTATCATTTTTCCCCCTCAGCAGTTCAACAATGGCAAAATAGTCTGTGTAATTCATTGCACATACAAAATATGCATATAGAGCTCTTGGCAGAACAAGTTCTTGCATAACATAAAAGCCACATAATTCATTTATATAATGCAGTAAGGGATGGGCAGCATATGTGCATATATACATACTCACACACACCCCTTGTGGGTATCCAAAGCTACAGGATATTCTGGGGAGGAAAGAGCCTAAAGCCACAAATTAAACACCTCATGTGTTGATGCATTATTACTTATTTCCATGACATATGTATATATGCTCAAAATTTTATTCATCATAAACTGTGCTTTCTTATTTCCTCTATTTATTTTTCTTGATCTTCCCATTAAGAAAGTAGGTTGTGTAAATAACTGTAAGTTATATCAATTCCATATAAAAATTATCCTCAGCTGTTCATCTCAGGTACTAGGTGTATGTATGTCTACCTATGCATACATAAATATATATAGATTTAAATATAAAATACATACTCATGTTGAAGAATTAGAAATATTTGACAATCAAGATGTCCTGTGACTGCTTTGAATTCTCTGTGTAAAGTCACAAGGAAAGAGCCTCTGGATTGTAGGTTTGCGAAGTCTTAGAGCTGACATCTGGGGCTTCAATCTATTTGCAAAAATATTGGTACATACCCATTTTTTGGGAGGGAGGATAATTAGCTGTAACTCTTTGGGAAACCAGTGGCTACCACTTTCAAAATAATATTCTGCTGCATTTTTCCCTACTTTATTTTCTGTGAAGTGGACATGCAATGGTGTATACACTCAAATCACCTGCTAACCTTCCCTAGCCTTTTGTCTATTGTATCTCCATAAGTATAAAAATATCCACCTAATTGCAAAGTCTGATATATTTATTTTGGCTTTACTTCTCCTGACAGAAGTCATTGAATTCTTGATGATGACAGCCAAATCTCTGCTGATAACATAGTTGTGCTTCATAACAAAAATAAAAACTATAGCAACTCTAAGTACAGTTAAAAAAATTTGTTCCTTCCTTATCTTTTACTACATTCATGACTTCTAGCCAAACTGTTGTTTTAATATTCATTAATTATAAGTCAATCATCTGTAGGAAAGACATTTTGCATACTTCAGAACAATACCTGAAAATAGGCAAGTCAGTTGTTTGCTACTAAACTTAACCTTGACGTGAGTTCCTGAGCAGTTGTTAGGGCCTTTTATAAGTATTGTGAGACATTCTGAGTATTCTGTAAACTTTCCAAGGTGCAATCTGTCAGCTAATTTCTGTTTGCAATAATTTTCCTTGGAAGAAGTCACGTTGGTCCAGTAGGAGCAGCTATTCCATTTGTGCTTGCCCAAATTGTTCGACAGCTTTGGAACAAGATGCTGAATTCTTCATAAATTTTCTGTCTTGCAAACAAACAGCAGTCCACACATGTTTTTCTTAGAATTAAGTAGTGGCAAGTAGCCTTAATATCTCACTGTGGGAGTGTTTCAGAGCTTCCACTATTCAGGGAACACAGACTTCATCAAGGAGAGCACCACTGAGCAGTGCATCAGAGACACCAGAGGTAGGCTAGTGAGTCTTTGATAGTATGTTGAGGCTTTGATAGTAGATTGATTGCTTCTGATACTCACATTAACTCTTTTAGCATTGACTTGGAGATTTTTATATCATGGTGTGCAATGGAAAACAGATACTATTGTCTCCCTTGATCTTGCCTACTCTACATCAGGTACAGGGTTTTTAGAAGGTGTCCCCAGTGTCAAGGCATGGTTGCACTTGGGCATGATTTGAGCAAGGTTTGGAGGTTTTGCCGTTTTCCACATTTTCTCAATATCTTTTAGTTGAGCATATGGATCTCAGGCCTACTCACAGGCTGGACTGTAATACTCGGTACTGCAGAGAAAGATGAAAACACCTGTACTTGGCAGAGAGTTATGGAAGATAATTGAATGAAAGGAAGGATGATCATATTCATAATGCATACAAGCGTGCAACCTTGAATGAAACTGCCTACAGCATGACTTGATTCACATTTTGGGCTGTATTTCTTAGCTCCGCTTTAATTCTTCTTCCCAGTGAACATCACCTTCCAGCAGCGCTAAATAAAGCAAAAGGTATTGCTGCAAGATCAGTTGACATGGAGAAACACGCCTTTACTTTACCTTGTTATCAGGAACAAAAGTTATTCCTGGCCCCTTGCAGTTCTCCTTTTTCATCATCTTCACCTCTCTCCTGCAAGAAATCAAAGTCTGTTGTCTTAATGCTCCATGGTGCTGAGCAGAGTTACATTAGAAGAGTTTTACAGATGAGAACAATGTAGTTATTTTTAAGGTAAAATACTTCTGCTTCCACAAAAGTAGCATCAAATTTATATAATTTTAAGTATTCCCAGCAGAAATTCACTCAACAAATATTTAGTTCAGTTGTCATTGTATATCCTCTTATTCATAGATCTTAACTTTTCAACAGTTCTTGACAGTCATTTCCTGTCCTGGCATCAAGTCTTTCCTTCCTCCTTCCATTTTAACATGGTTTGAGTACAGTATGTTTTCCTGGTCTTGAATGGGTGAGATAGAAAGTCAGTGAAGATGTCTTGGGCCTATATGTGGGTTTCTACTATTTATGTGGAACAGAGGAAAACTGAGGAGGAGAATGACTGAGTGGCTTTACATCGAGGTAAAATAAAATTCACCACAAACATTTGAGAACTGCATCTGGCAGCAGTGTTTTGTATACATTTTTTTAAGGATGTAAAGATCAACTGAATTTTTGTGGCCAAAATAGAATGCAGTTGAATATATAGAGTTTGGTTGGCACATGCTAACTCTTTGGTTGAAGAGTCTGAAGAGATACAATCCCTCTTAATAAGATATATTTTGCAGGATTGTCCATAGTAAACACCTCAAATTATACTTGAAGAAGGCTGCTATTTTGTAAATAATGATTTTGTCTAGTCTGAAAATAGATAAGTGATATCATTTATGAGGCTTTAAAATAAGTCGGATACTTTAAACACATCCGTATCATTCCTTTTTGAACAGATATAGGACTTTATTTAAGTCATGTATACTGTAGAGGATCTTTTGTGACCTCCCTTTGCTGGGTTAAACTTCAGTAAAGGAGCACCTGTTTTGCGTAACTGTGGCTTGAGTGAAATAGCCTGAATGTGTTATAAAGAGCTTACAGCAAAACCCCAAGCACTGGGACTGAGGAATGGAAATCAAGGAAGTAGTAGAGATGAAGGTCAAATAGCATCATCTCAGAGTTAATTTGCCACTGCCTGGCACAAGAATTGACCATATACAATGGCCTACTAAACTTCTGCATTACTTTCACTCCAGAAGCCTAAATAATTGTGTAAGGACAAGGCAGTCATGCTCTTTTTTCCAGGTATCCATCACTTTCCTCCACTAACTCCTTGCTACCTCTCAGCCCATATAGGACCTGGAGAAGGAGCTGCACCTTCCTCTCAAGCTTGCCTGGTGCATGTCTGCAGTAAACGCTGTGATCATTCCCCACCTGGCCCTTTGCAGGCATACCTCAGGATATTCACCTCGGCCTGTGCTACAGATTTTTTTGTGCTCAGGAATATATAACAATAAGCATTACACCACACAAGAATATGAAACACTAAGCACTGCATCACACAGTTGTACAAAGCCAAGCAAAAGCTAAAACAATTCAGAGAGTAGGCACCTGATCATTAGATAGCTTCTGCAACAGCTAAACAAAATAAAAAAAAAAAAACTGCAGGCAGGCAAAGAGAAGTCCAGCCGAAGCCTGACAAATCGTGGGGCTGGTGCTCTTAGCTTCGCGCATTGCTGGTGGCCACACCACATTAACTGGCTGCAGGCTGTGCCGACGCTGGCTTGGCGTGGCAGCTCTTTGTGACTCAGCTCATCCAAGTGCCCAGTCGACAGCTCATCACAGCCTTTCAGTAGGATACTGGTGCTGGAGAAGATCTTGCACTGACCTTTAATTTTGACTTAAAAGAAAGATGCTGATAGATTGCTGATCTTTGCCATGTATTCATACACTTCTACTCAGAATGCGTTTCATGCTGTATTTCACAGGCGCTGATCTTTGAGTACAAAATACACTATAAAAATCTGAGTTGATATCCACGTAGAAAATTTATACACAGTGAGTATGTCAGCCACTTTCCATCTACCTAGAGGCATGAATGCCAAGAATACTTCAGACTACAGGATTT
The DNA here is from genome assembly GCF_000690535.1 of Cariama cristata. Lineage (NCBI taxonomy): Eukaryota > Metazoa > Chordata > Aves > Cariamiformes > Cariamidae > Cariama > Cariama cristata. Next base: position 51,090 of record NW_009606552.1, on the reverse strand, counting down.
ATTGATCCTAATGTAGCTGCCATATTCAATCAAGAAAGTCTGAAGGAGTAATATGCATCTGCAGATTGATTTCCCTTTAAGATTTTCCCAGTTGCACACACTGGTAAACATCACGTAATAATTACTTCCCAAATAAATAGCTGATTAAAACTGACATTCTTCACTTATAGTGACTATTACTGAACTCTTCAAGTGACATCACTGAAGCCAGTGCAGACGCTATGCAATATGATAAAATTGTGAAGAATACAGCTGTATGCATATTTACTAAAGTAACTAACCTATTGAAAGATAAACACTGATTTTGGAAAATAAAATGCCTAGATAAGTGTTAGACTCTTGAAATGCACTAACTAAAGCAAAATGCACCAATGCTGTTTATGATCTTTTCCTTCTAACAGGAAATTTAGCAGCAACAGGTGGCAGTGGCATTTGAAGTTCTTGCTAATAAGCATTATATCCTGCCCTGAAATACATCTTTATAGCTACTTAGAACTGTAAGTTTCTGTTAAAAGTACTCCTAGAGTGAACTCCACTACGATACCATCTTAAATCTAACAAGTTTTCTGTGACCTCTTCACCCCAAAAAAAGCAAGAAGAACACAAATGCTAATTTGTATTACAGTTCCTGATGCATAACTTACAAGCTTGCCAAGAGCCATCCGTAGAATTCATTTATGACAATCAGGACATTATTTGAGAAGGTTTATACAATATCACATTTTATTATTTATTGATTGCTAGCAGCACTTTTAAACAAATAACACAGCTTACATTGTAATTGCATGTTTACATTTCTCTTCACAGAAAAAGTCTGCAGATGTTTTAAGTTTTCAGCTTACCAGAGGATGCACCAAATCTGGCAGTCGATGTAATGCAATGACCATGTCTCTACAAACTCCTTCTATCAACATCATGTTGTGGGTTACCATCCTTACTCCTTGTCTTTCCATTCTTACGACTTCACAGTTCGAGTAGCAGTGACTGTTACCAACTCGATGCATCTGAAGGTACGTGTGTGCTTCAGCGGAAAATGATATGCCAGAGAATATATCACCTGTTGCACTTCTTTCATAGTTTAATGAACAGGTCTCACACAGTAAATGACAATTTCATTTTTGCATAGATTCTGCAAGGGGTTTTAAATAGATCTGTCTGGATAAATGGAAAATTTTCTCTCTGGACTCATTAAAAGCAGGGCCAAATATATTTCTCTTTGGTGAAAAAGAACAAAAAGGTGGGATTACAAAAAAGAAGGGAGACATCACAAAGAAAAAGATATACAGGATATTTTACTGAGCATGTTGAATTAAATATTGATTGCCCATAGTGCGCCACGGTAGCTTCACAAGAAAGGAAATTCAGTTGTACATATGAAACTCCATGTCAGCACAAAACTTCCTCTAATATGATAGTGATCTTCAGCTGAACTTGCCTCTACTTCTTATGATTCTCTGGTACCTCTGAAATATTATCATGACATTACACTGGAAAGCAAAATTCATGTCAAAGTGTTAATTTCACTGTAAAATCAAGACAGTAAGAATTGGGAAGTGCCATTTTCAGTGCTTGCGGCAGCTGGAGCAAAATCTGATCGGTGCAAAGGCAGTAGTTAACGTTTTCACCATACTTCAGCCTCTGCAGCGTTTGTTTGCAAAGGCAGCAAGATGCAAGTTCTGTGCAAGGTTGAGAATGCTTCCTAGCAAGCGCACACACCACCTAGGGCCTGTCTGGGTTCCCATTTTATTCTGTTAAAAATTAGTGCTCAGGTGAAACTAATAATTTTACAGCTGGTAATAGAAATATGGACAGAAGTACTATAAATATTATTTTCACATGGCATGTAATTTTTGCTTTGCTGCTTCTTTCTTTCCCTGCGGTTCTCCTCCATAAAACTATCATAACAATAGTAATAATAAATAAAATAAAGAAGAAATAGTAAAATAGTAAAATAAGATAATTTAAAAGCAAATAAACCAAACAAAACCAAAATGTTTCTAGTGACAGAAATACTCTCAGACATGGCAAAATATGTGAATTTAATTTGCTTCATAGAAGGGGATGTTACTAGATGTATGCTTCAATAGTTGACCCACAGTGTATCTTGACTAAATAGCTGTTTGAAGATACAAGTAGCTAGATGGAAGAAGTTGTCCTCAAGATGGCTCAAATACCTCATACTGTGTTCATTAGGGACATCACTCAGAGTACTGTGTTAGGATTCGTGGGGTTCTCTGCTCAATTTGATCATCTTTAGAAGCTCACAAGATCACAGGCCAGATTCATCAAAGCAAGGGATAAAAGAGATTTTCCTTTGTACAGCTTGGATGTGGAGCTATTTTAAATTAAACAATATTTTAATAAATTTAGTTTTCATTTCATTAATAGTTTCGCATTTCACAGTGGATGGGTGGATGACTGCTAAAGCAAGTACGATATGAAAAGCTATGTACTTGTTTATTTATAATTTTCAATTTTATACGGAAACTTTTGTGCTATAATCTGGTAGAAAATGCTGTTAATTTGTGACTGTCTTAATACAATAATAATAGAGCCTCTTAATACCAAGTTTATTCCATACATGATGTAATTTACAGAAGATGATAGACTGCTATTTGGACTTTTAAATTAGTAAAAAGACAATATTACTCTAATTAGAGCTAGTTTTAGGATTCTGTCATCTCCATTTATAAGGACCTATGATTGTTTAGGCCGAGGGAAGTAAAAATGTGAAGGAAAATCACAACTGTCAAAGTTTTAATGGAGATATGGTACAAAGAATGGGATTTGGAGTTAGAGCATACTTGAAAATGTCAGGGCACTGAAAAACAATCACTTCTTTTTTGGAACCCTTTATCTGGGTGACATCTAGGGTTTATTATAAAAGATTATTTACTTGCATGAGACTACTTTTCTGTGAAAGTAAATTATAGTGGTTGAAAAATTTTTATTCAGCATTGATAGGCTATTTTTATATACGGAATTGCTACAACAGTTTCCTTTGGGATTTGTAGTTCAGGTGTGTCCTTCTGCCGTTTTCTCCAGAGACTGATTTGCCAGCTAGGCTATTTTTCTCTGTACTTATTCTTCCTTGGACTACAGCATGTTTTGGGATCCCCTAACAACAGCACATTATTAGAAATATTGACTTGGACAACACAGTCCATGAAGGAGATTGAGGGCATAACAACTGATACATGCTTTATATTTAGGAAACATGCTGATTTTTCCTAATATGAATAGAAATTCCAAAACCTGAAAATTCAACACAGAAAGATGTCTTCTCCTCCTCCTCCAAAAGTAATGCTTTGTTAAAAACTTATCAGAAAAAAGATCATTATATGATTTTGGGGGAGGGGGCAACCCCAGAAGTAACATCAGGACTGATTGTTCTAAACTTGAGATGGAGAATCAAGTTAGAGTATTCTTGTTACAGGCACATAAGATTTAAAAATTAAGAATAATAAGGAAGTAATTTAAAATTTCCTTCAAACTGCTTCTTACCACTGTATAATTAGACATATATTTACTAATTGCTGACTATTCCCAAGTTTACTGGTGCTTAAATTACTGTCCGATGTGTCAGTAATGTTGATGCCACATTAAAATCCCCTCTGAATGCTCAATCAACAGACGTCTAATCTAGAAACTTTTCAAGCAAGTGCAACAAGTATCAAGAAGCAGCAATTAATTGTAAATGCTTTCAGACACAAATCATTACCATTGAAGATATTTTTGTATCAGTTGACATGACCTTTGAGACAAATGCTTACCCACGTGCATCGCTACTTCTGAACACATGTAAATTATTCTATTACAACTACCAGTTAAATGCATTGTGCACAGAGATGCCTCTAAGAATAGATGTCTTCTAGTATTTTAAAGAGAAAATGACAGGTTTGCTGTCCATCAGAGGAAAACATTTCTGATTGTTTATCTGATTGAGATAGGGTGTTTTTGCAGAAGAAAAGTGGGAGAGCAAGATACAATTTTGCTTAAGACATGTCAGTACTATGTCCACTTCTTTGCAGAAGCAAAGCTCAAGCCACAACAAGCACTAGGCATGTAAATGGCACTAGCACCTTCATTCAACGCTTACATGCTCATAAAGACATATGAAAGGCCAAATTGGGATAAACCAAAGAGCCATCTGCTCTGGTAGATTTCTCTGACAGAGATCACAGGTGGATGCCTATGGAAGAATATCTGAACCAATATATTTAAGTAAACAGGAACAAGCCATGGAGCGGCAGAGGGAGGAACCGACAAAAAAGAAAACACACAATAAATGTCATTATCTCCTTTCCCTTTTGATAAACTAAAAGCAAGTGGAGGTTTTTATTCTCTGGTAAACAGGACGGTTATGGTAAACATCCTTTTTTCAATCTGCTCAGACAACTGATGGTCTGAAATCAAAACCTTGTTGTGGGGATGCTACTTTAAAGCTTAGAAAGAGTGAAGTCATTAAAAACACCACATTTATAAGAAAGGTCTTTATAATATAATGTCTTTAATAGAAGGTCTCTTTCACCAGTCAAGCTATTTTCCTCAGAGTCCTCAGCTGACGCTATTGATACTGAACAAGTCTAGAAACAATATGTAATGTCATAAAACCTGTTTTTTAGTACCCAAATATCATTAATTCTGGCCTGTCCTGGGCATTTTCCTGCTTTTGTGTGTCTGAATCATACCTTGAACATCAGTTTAACTAAAAGGTTTTTTGCTTAATACGTGTATACGAGGCACGCAGTTCACTGCACTCTTAAAGTTCATCAGTTTACTGCCAAATAAAGTTTATTTTAATATTCAGCTTACTGCTCTTAGTATCTAGCTTTTGAATTAAGCACTGGTTTTATGGCTGCAACCTTTTAAACGGGTAAATGTGCACTCCTATTCCCTTCCTCACAATTTCTGTCATTTTTCTTTCTTGCATTAAGCAGAATTGCCTTCTATAAAGAGTTTTGCTAGCATAACTTCCTTAGTATCTGCAGTATTGCATAGCATGATAAGGCCTCATTTACATAGATGAAGTAAATTTCCCTTCTTTATTTGCTTTCGAAGCCAGTGGGAGCTATGTCCATATACCTGATGACATTATTTAGTTATTAGACATTAAAGCAAAGAGTTGTGGGAAAAGCAACAAACACACTATGAAATTATGAAGCTTCTCAGAGAATTCACAGCAGCCATTTTCAGCAATTGAGAGATATTGGAGAGATTATTCTTCAGAGACCATGGATGATTTACAGCTGGAGCATAAAGGGAATAGGTGAAAACTATTCTGTTCATCTCAGCCTCTGCCTAGCCAGGAATTCCCATGTTTTCTTCAAGTACCTGTGTAGTTCACCTGTACCCTTTTGCTGTTCACTCCATGCCAAAGCTCAGCAGAAGGAGGCAGTTTAATGGCAGTACCAACCAGCAAGAGCTCGGAGCAAGTATTTGCTGGCTATGAGCTGCTGACAATGCAGCACACAAAAGTATCAGGGATTTTGGTAAATGTATTTGCCCGGTACGTTTTGTATTTATCAAATACCTTTTACAGCTTCCTGAGATCCACAGAGGTATCACAGTGAGGGTAGATTCCTCAGGCAGGTGAGCACAGAAGCATAGGGATCCCTTTTCTGGGAAGCTTAATTAAAAGCCCTATTGTGTTACTCCCAGAATGAAAGCTCGGGGCTAACGCAGCTAACCACAAATACTAGACAAGAGTCACAGCACCTCAGTCTCCCACTGTGTCCAATAAATCTCAGTCTCTTTTCCTGTCAAGTCTGGAGAAAACACCAAGAGATGAAAAGGAGTAGAGAAAGCAGAACCTTGGCTTTCAGTTTCCAAACAGGATATGCAGGGCTGAATTTGAAAAGAGTATGGTGGTGTAGCGCCTGTGTGGTGGGGTCTGGGTCGGCTGTGTCTTAGTCACTATCAGCCTGCTGGCTGCAGCATTACTTTCTCTAGAACCCATTAGGTCTTCTCCTGATCCCTCCTTCCTCATCTGTTAGAGACATATGTATTAGGAACACCTGACCTCAAAGAAATGAAACAAAAGTGTATTGTGTGATTGGGAGGCATGTGTTTTACTGCCATTTGTTAGTACTTTTGGCTAGTGCGTTGTACTATCTAATGTCTTCCCCCTTAATAGTCAGAAAACACAATATTAGTGAAAACAGGGCATGTGATTTTTTACCTCAGGACCAGTGCTGTTCTTCCTCTTCAGCCTAAATTGAATTTTAAGTCATAGGGGATGTGAATTTACACTCGAATTGTATATGAATTGTCACTTACTTAGATGTCGAATACAGTAGCTGTCTTCACCATGTGCTGCACTAAGCTTGACCAATGGTCAAAGCATTGGATTGAAGCAAAACAAAGAGAGATCTTCTTCTGAGAACAGCAGTGTGTGAGTTCCACTTTCTCACTACAGCTGAAATGTAATTCAGTATTCTGTAACACTCACACAGCACCATCAATTTATATAGGGCATCATGGACACCATCTAATGTTTCAACCAAGTTTTGAGTGAGTCTCTCCATTCCCGGCTCACTCTGAGCTATGCTCCGTCTCTAGTCTGTCCCTCTCTACAAGATTTTAATACAAAATGCTGACGCAAGGAATGTCTTTGGAAGAGATTAATCAGGCATGAAAAGGAGTATAGCAACAGTTATAGACGGATCCTTCTGTAACTATTGCTATTACACTAATTTTAATAGATGTTGAGTGTCTTCAAAGATCCCATCATTAGAAAGTCTAAATCTTCATTTGTTTTTTGCTGTTTACCAAGTAAATGATGAAGGAAGACTGCAAGTCATTAGTATAATGGAGACTGCTAGCTGTTTTTCTAGGAAAGGAACATCTTGTAACTTGAATGAAAGGCAGAAAACTATAAAAGCTAAGAGACAGGTCAGAACATTCAAAGATGGGAGAGAAGGGGACCACACCCAGCACAGCACTTCAGAACTACAGGTAGAGAGCATCTGGGATACAGGGAACTCTACAAAGAGAGATGACAGACAGGCAAAGTGGCAAGCAGCATTTTCTGCATGTTGCTACTTACAGAAAATGGTGCTTCAGAAATATGACTTCTATCATTATCTATGGTTCCTCTTTTGTTGCTAGTTACAGAAAATGGTGCTTCAGAAATATGACTTCTATCATTATCTATGGTTCCTCTTTCTAAGATGCCAAAAGATGTGTTTTTAAGACTAGACTGCAAAGGCCATAGGAGAAGTAGACTGAATAAGTAGCTCTGTGAGGAAGGACTATGGGTTGGTGCCTTTTTCTTGACTGGCTTTGGTTTCTCAAGCCTGGTGTTCTCTCGTTAACATTTTTCTGTATTTGGGACACGTACATGTGCTCTGCCCTGTATGGATTTTATGTGTTTAGTGTGTAAATGAAAGCTGTAACCTGAATTGGGGATCTTATCAAACTTTTCTTTTGCAGGTTGGCTATTTTCCTGAGTTTTGTAGAAGCTTAAGTATCTTTAGGACTTTAACCTTTATATCACATTCTGAGACAACACACAGACTGACATGCACATGAACAAAAATATATTGACAGTATGATAGAATATAAACTTTGTTTCTGGAGGAAGCAAAGAATCAGTCTTATATGCTACAAATATGCCAAATATGCTACAAATCCACTGACCCCAAAACACCCTTTTAATGGTCAATTAATTGTTATGTTTAATAACCTTAATCCTATTCTTATTATGGAATCTTACCGATTAATTTTCTAACGGTCTGTTATTAAAATGAATTCTATATAACAATGTATTCCTTCTCACAGTTTGAATTGTTTTGTGCTTTCTTTTGTGCTGCGCTCTTACTTAAATTATTAACAGATGCTTTCTGACCTACCTTCTGGTCTTCCTCCACAGCCTGAAGGCTTTAGGTTCTTGAGCCATACCGGGTAGCTCTTGAAACTGCAATTGCCTTCACTTATGTCATGATGCTGCTTAAACCTTCCTGTCTCTGCAAGAGACTGTTTTCATTGCCTGATGGGTCAAGTATTTAGATCATCATGATTATGAAACCACATTGTATAATGACTCAAGTAGTAGCTTGTATTTGCTCTGACTGGACAGTAATATGCAGAACACCAAAGTATATTGTCCTCCTCATGAGCCTATTTATTTTGCTTCATAAAATATTGAAGAGCACAAAGGATTCTGCCAAAAGCAACTCTTCTCTTCTCCTAAGGGATCCTCCTTGGATTTCTTTTAAAGACTGTGGACAGACTTTGATTGAACTCAGTGGGTCAGACCTCAATAAACAGCAATGCAGTAGAGGAATGAACACTTATTTTTCCTCAAGGCATCTTGAAAGAAGTATTTTTCAAGAACAAAAGACACAAGTTAAACACATAGTACTTAGTGCCTTGATTACCAAAGGCTTGAGATCAGAGGAAATATGATTAGGTAAGCATGAACTGAGGAAACCACCTGAGGAAAAAACCCACAGTAAAAAAGATCTATTGAAACAACACTTTATGGACATTTGCCGTGTGCACTTATGGCACTATATCAATAAAATAATAACCTAGAAGGAGCTGTCTCCCATTTGCAAGAAATATAGAAACAGTGTTCTAAAGAGACTTGTGTGTATAATAAAAGATAATGTGTGATGGCACACAAGATATTGAACAGAAAGGCTGAAAATAAATCCTGATACCCTTATTTTACTTTTCAGCATTCGTCTGCACATTTCTGAATATTATTAAAATGGGATATCAAATTGTATTTATTTCTCTACAAGCCAGCTGGACTAATAATGAAATTCACGTCCGCTTCTTTTCCCAACTGTTCCTACAAATGGCGTGACAAGGAGATGCGGGTATGTCTGATGTGCTTTGCATTGAAGTACACTGGACTTCAGTGCTCTGACTGGACCTCCTGGGTCTCTGGAAGGACATAGACCATAACAATAGAAAAGCCAGGAGATGCTCAGGAGTAGAGTTTCTTTTCTTCTGCCTGACGGTGTGGCCTACCAGTCAAGGCACTGCTGATAGGGCTGGGACTCTTCTTTACATCTCTGTTTTCAGGGTAGGATTTACGAATGAGGTTCTGCATGCAGCTACGTTTCTCTCTTAGTTTTATTATCTCGAGGTTAAAACTCACATCTGTCATTTCCATATTGAGTAGGAACTACTGAAAGCTCGTAGTTTGTGTCATACATCAAGAGGGACAGGCTTCCACTCCAGGGAAATCTGGAAGGCAGAATCATGTACCGCATCCTGGGGGCCCTCCTAAGTTCCTAGTGAAATTGGTATTTTTACATTACATGCACTGTCAGGAGCTCCGAGACTGATTATTTTCTAAAGTGTGAGGTCTTTTCATCTTCTAAATATTTGTTTGGATATAGCAGTTCTGTGATATAGAATAAAATTGGCTTTACTGAAGCAAATATAGACTTATACAAGCATTAATGAGCCTGGACTCCATCCTAACTTCCCATGTTATAAAGCTTCCAGGCATGTACCTGGTACTTCTCAAGGGATGTTTTTCTGACCCCCCAAGTGGCAGCTGACCTAAAAAACTAAAAACAAGTACAACCTGATTTAGGAAGAGGTACTGTGATTTCAAAAAAACGCATCCTGCAGAGCAGGGACAGCCAGTACCCACAGCCATCTGTCCTATCCAGGGAGCAATTCTGCCTTCCTTTGACTTGAGTTTGCACAGTTTACTGCTTCTGACATTGGGAATTTACTGCCTCACCTGAAAAAATCATCTTCTGGTGTGGATTTCTCCCATGCTGGACATAGGAAGCCAAGTTGCATACCAAATTCAGAAGGAAAAAAATAACCTAAAATGGAAAGCATCCTGCTGCATATTAGATTAATGTGCTGTCAAGAACTGTATGTATCATTGCATCAGAAACAGAGAAAATAGAAGCACAGTTTTAAAAAATCAACCTGTGGTATTTTCCTTTTTCTGACTGTACTGCAGGCTCTTCAGTCGTGGAGAGCTGATCAGTCTGTTTTTCGAATTTCCATTTTTGCGGGAAGATCAGTATGTGTGGACCTTCTTCCAGTGCAGGAAACCTAAAATGGGCTTCCAGCAAAGCACGATACTGTTCTTGCTTGACCATGCAGGGAGTCACTGATGGAAAAAAGAAGCCCTCTGAAGTGTCACCACTATTTGTTACAACAGATTGGTCTGTCAACAAACCAAAAGTCATGATACAGCTATACTAAAACTCCACCAGTTTCTGGAGGCGTAAGTCAAGTGCCCAGATGTGTAGATACCATGAGAGCTCCAATTTTGAAGTCTGGGCTATTCTGTGTCTCCACCCTGTTGAATTTAAGGGGAACGGCACAAGAAAAAGAGAAATAAATTTCTCACGTGAGGCATGCAGCTGTCTATATGAAGGACTCAAGAGCCCCTTCTCAAAAGGGGAGCAGGAGTGGAAGAATCTCATAGTGTTGGGATGATGGCTGGTTGAATACCACTTGGTCAGTCTCCAAAAACCTAAAAATATGCTAGCCCACCCGATATGTGCTCCTGGAATCATTTTGCTGATCTGGTTGACCTGTGATTTCCCATCCCTGACTTCTAAAAATAAGATTATGTTCAGTCCAGTTATAAAGTCTCAAATTTCAGCCATTTTTTTTGAAACCTGACTTGAAAATGGCATTAAAATTTTCTTTTTTCATACTTAACCTCACAGAAGACCAATTTTTATTTTTTTTTTTTTAACAAAGAGTAATAATAATTAATGACACATCTCTTCAGGCAGAAAACATGCACAGAAAATCTTTATGATAAACATTTAGAAGGCTATTAGCATGGTAAAACAGGGGAAGATGACTGAAATATTTTCAGTCTTTACATAATTAGTGCTACTGAATACATCCTACTATTGTATCTGACTTTGTATTTCTTCATACCCACAGGCTTATAAGACATAACAATTCTTTAGTCATATAAATATGTATATATAATATATACACATTTTGCACATTCTATGTTTTAAATATTACAAGCTCTTCCATGAGTTAAGGTACCTCACTGCATACCAAAATAACTTTCTTTTTATCGTACTTTTTCATAAGTGCACAATTTTAAAGGTGAAGTAGGTGGAAATATTAATGTTAAACAACCTCTCAAGAAATCTTTATCTGTTTTTATCGCTGACAAAGCAGAGGATTTAAGCTTCACCCTAAACTGACACATAAACATCATTATTTACAACAACATTAAAGAGAAGTAGCAGAGAAACCTCTGTAACGCCTTTCAATGATACAGTGTATAGTTTAACAACAGAATAATAATCTGGAACTGGGAAGTTTATTAGTAGACATAAAACTGTTGATTCCCTACTAAGGCTGCTGTTAATGTATGTAAAGCATAACAAAAAGAACCCTCCTGAAAAAATAAAAACAAATTCTTCAGCAAGCACCGAGAAATTACTTATAGTTACCTATACTGGCAAATGTTGCTATTACAAAATGAATGCATTGTTCTTCTACCTCTAGCAAATAATTATTGAATTTTGCACTCACAAAATTTGGTTTGTCTTTCAGTCTCTGCCTGGAAAGGTTTTTTTTCTCTTTCTTAATGATGAAACTTTAAATACTTTTAAATAATAGAAGTGAGAAAGAATCAAGCTTATGCTTATCTTTTCTAATGCAGAGCTGCAGTGCTATACTTACCAGCAGTGCCACTGAAATCAACAGAAAATTTGTGGAGCAAGGACATCAAGATCGATCCCTACCAGAGAAGGTAACAAAACTAGTCTAGCAAAGAAGTCTAGCAAAGAAATTTTTGGCACAGTAGGAATAGCCATTTGACTACATGTTTTTCAGTTGTCTTTATTTTTTCCTAACATAGTCTTAACCTCCAGAGTGTTGTCTGCTGATTCTGCTATCACTTTTGACCTCACCTTACCCAGTTCAAGTATTTTTTTACTTTCCTTTACTAGAGATGTTGGTTCAAGACATTCATCATATCCTCAACTCCACTGAAATCCCACGTTAAAAGATGTGGATGTACTTAACTACCACCTTCATTGGGATCAGAAATGAATCAGAGCCAGATGTAGGGGCTAAACACCCAGGTCTCAGTCTTTCCAATGCACAAAGTAGACATTCCCATACAAAATTCAGACCACCATACACCTTGTCGCTTAGCAAGAGGTGCAACTCTTCAGTCACTACTGAGATGTGTACATGCAATATCTTGATTGCAAATTTAGAAATTACTTTTGAAAGTTAATCTTATATAGCATCAAGAAATGCTATGTTTTAGCACAGACATTGCAGTGAGACAAACAGCTGATTTTGCAGGCAACAGTTTGAAAGTGCAGTATTGGCAGTTATAAAAATCTTGTTTTGACTTGTAAAGTGAGAAACGTGCTATGGACGTCATTGAGAGAGAATAAATATAGTCAACCAAGATGTCATTTATATACTGTCACTTCTCTGACCATAGCCACACATTAAAAATGAGACTTCAGGATAAAGAACATCCAAAATATCACATGAAGTGAAACATCTACAAAAGATTACAAGGAAAAATTGACTTTATTAGAAAGATATGTGCTTTGATCAGTGTTAATGAACTGTACATGAAAGGTATGGATTTCAAAGAAATGATGGAAACCACAATGCTGGAGGAACGTAATAACGTGTCAGGCTTTTTGCCACACACACTTCTCACTTAGTAGAAAATTAATGACTTCTATGGCTGGAAACTGTTATTTTAAGATTATTATTTTTGAAGTGCTATTAATTATTCCTAATAAAGGTATTTTACTGTGGACACAAGCAAACAAACTGCTTCATTCCCTTCTTTGGTGTGTGTGTATTGCTCCCTGAGCTCTGAAACCTGCAATACAGCTACAGTACAGCATCCCCAGAGTGCCAAGTTAAATGAGTCTTACCATAAACTTGTACAAATTGATTAATCATTTCTCTTAATAATCACTTGGTTTCACTATGAACACAATGTTAGAAAACAAGCAGTCTCAGAACACTGGATTAAATTTGCCTCTCTGAGGGCATGAAAGTGACGGTTCATATTGCTGAGAAAGCATTTGCTCTGTAAAACACGTGGATGCTGATATTGCTCTGTCCTTCCTTATGTGTTTTCCAGTAAATCGCAAAAATTTAAATACATCTGCAGCTCCTTGTCAAGAAATACTACACACAAAAAATATTACTGGATCTTGAAAAAGCTACCTTCCTTTTCAGTTCATCTATCATACACACCAACTAATATTTACCCCGATTTTACTCAAAACCCTTGATCTATTTCCTTCCAATATCTTGGCCTCTTCTCTTAGTTACTTCTCACTTACGTGATCGTTCTCCAATACACCTCTCCTTAAACTGCAAGGCTATCTGCAGTGTTTGTACCATCACTGACACAATTCTGAAGGGTTCATGCGAGTCTCAGGTCATCTCGTCATCGCCCTGGTGGCCACCAAGCAATTTACCCGTGTGCTAACTCTGACTCCATTTTTAGTCAGTACACAGTGTTACTGACCTCCAGACGTGCCTGCGCAGCTTTGTAGAGCAGAAGCAGGAACGTTCCCAGGGGCCGATGCCCTTATTCCAGAGTTCAGCACCACCAGCGTGAGCAAAATAAAAGCCTTCGGTGAATTCACTGCTAAGATGTTTCTCAACTCCTGGCCAACCTTATGGCAAAGCAAAAAAGGGCTTTGAACACTGAAATGCAATCTTAAGAAACCAGCTATTGTCTCTGAAGATAGAGGCTGACAAATGAATCAGTGAAGCATATTGTTATCGTCCATTTGGCTTTAAGGTGAGTTCTTCATGCCTTTCAGGCAATACCTTTTCTTAATTTTAGTCTGATAGGAAAGCTCATCTGATCTAACAGCACTTCCAGTAAAATGGAAAATCCTGTTGTCCCCCTTCCTTTATTCCCATTTTCTTCCTCTCCTGCTTTCGGCTCTACCGTTCTGTCTTCTTCCCTCAAACACGCTGGACTGCACAGCTGAGCCTCTGAGTCAGCTCACCTAACGACCAGAAAACTAACCCAGCAGTAGAAGTGAATTGCTTCCATGTGAAGCTGGTAAGGAAAGTAAAAGACTTGGCTATATCAGCGCGAGAGATACGCTTTCATTCTTCACACTTTTATTTATTTTCATATATATGTATGCGTATATAATGTTAAAGCAGTTCCTCTCTCAGATTTACTTGTCATTGATCAGCCATCTCATGTTATGATTTCTCCATTTCTTCCAGGAATAGTTTAGAGCAAAAACTGCTTCACATTTAACAAAGCTTCAGGCCCCTCTACGGAAAGCTAAGAGCTGCAGGATTCAGTCAAAACAAGCAACCAGAGGCCCAAGCTTTGTGAGAAAGCTTGAAGGTGAATAGCTTAACCATCACAGAAAAGCCTATTGCAACAAAAAAGTTCTCTTCGTGTTGTTCTTGTCTTTTGCCTTATGGAGATCTCTGTAGCTATCAGATAACCTAGTTGAATTTCAGTGTCCCTGCTATTAAGCGTATAATATAAAGGGCCTTTAATCCATCTCATCATTTTCAGTGAAACAGTAACTGAAACAAGGCTGTTCAGCTGCCCCACTAGCCTGGTTTTGCAGGCAATGGGCATGCTATCACGCAGTTTTTGAACAGGGGATTGTGATGGCAAAACCAAACTCTGACAGACAGATGAAATAGAGGAACAGCCTTTTATATGAATAAATGCAGATCCTGCTGATCATGTTTACTGCTTGTGTGCTACTTATTTGCATAAACGATTTTCACAGTGGGCATCAAAGAGCACTGGAAATTCAGGCTTAGGTTGCCAACCTTTTTTTTCCTGTAACATGCAGTGTAATTCATATGGCTATCACTTTTAATTGCTTGGTGCTGGCCACTCAGACACATGGTGAACAGTAAGAAAAAAAAAACTATCAACACAATTAATCAGGAATGTTATTTTGGTAGAAGAGTTTGTTTAATTATTGCTGTTATCAGTTAATTACAATGAGAAATCTTTAGACATAAAGAAGGAAAACCCATAGTTTCATATAATGGGTGATTACTGTTAATGTACAGAAAACTTTTAAAAGAACTACTCTTTTATCTCTATTTTTTCTCATAAACCCTTGTGTATCAGAGAGGGGAGAAAAATGAACCAAAACACTTCATAGGGCTCAGCTACCAGGAAGGACTTTAACAAACATGCCATAGACCACCTTTGAAAGAGCATGCCAAAAGGTAGCCACAGATATTCAAGGCTACCTCAAGAAAACCTGTTGTTTATCATTCTGCGGGCATCGAGTCCACACCAGGTTGTTCCTTCTTTTTTTTCAGGGCTGTCAGTGGGAGACTTTTGGCCATTTACTCTCCATTCCCTGTACAGAAAAGGAGTACCAGAAGTGCTCAGAGCAGAGAGCGAGAACTTGTGGGACAACAGGGCAGGAACTGCCATGGATGGCACTTCCAGGCAAGAAGCACCTACAGCCACTGGGTAAAATGTAGACCTGCAAAAGAATTTTTTTAAAAAATAAATTACATCTTATACACAAACATTTTACTTCTTTGTCACTGAAAAAAAGAGGTGTATAAGGTCTTGAAGTAATTGACAAGAGGTAAGAACAAAGTTAGACAGCAATCATTTTATTAATGACACCTTTTACTTTTTTCCTTTTAATCTTCACTGACAAGATTGTTGAAAAATGGTACTTTCAGGTAGGATGTAAGTAGGCTGTAAGTCACTGTTTCATCTCATTTCAGTCTTGAAGGAGCAAACCTGCACAGCAAAATAGTTGGAAACACTGGTTAAAAGTCCTGTAATTTAGTAAGGATGATCAGATTGTTAATATTTTTTAAAGGGACAGGTTACAGGGAGAGAGCTACTCCTTTTCCCTCATCTCCGCTGGATCGTGTGAGCAGGCAACAGTAACATGGACTCTATCTCCTCCTCTCTCATTGCAATATAACAAGTGGGCGACCTACTAGGGCTGTAGCAGAATGGGAAAAATGGGGAAAATCCCAGATCCTGAGGAAAATCAGAGACAAAAGAACACTCTGAAGATTTGCACTGGAATAAAATGCCTGAATGCCCTAAAAGTACTATTCACAGGAAGAAACGCAAATTAATTGTTGAATAATTTCAATAAGCTCCTATGCCAAAATAATATGGGAAGTCACGTTACTTATTCTGTATAGGAAGAAATCCTTCTTTATCCCTCCACTCCTAGACAGATGCTAATGGCAGCTGGTTGATGTTTACATCACTTTATTTACTGTTCACAGTTTAGGCAACTAACCTAAGCTAGTCATCTAGATTTCCTCTGCAGGCAGTGAAGGGGGAGCAGAACCTTTACTGCACAATTTATCCCATCTAGAATGGGTCAGAGGAATAACAGAGGCAAAGAGTAATCACTTCCAGATGGCCACAGCTCAAGAAGAGATGCTTCTATGAGGTTCTCTTACCTGGATGACTAAATACAGATTTCAAGCTTGAACTCAGCAGTATCTTACACACTTTTTCAGCTTTGGTGTTTCCATATCCCTCAGAATCATTTAGTATTTTCTTAATCCTGGAGGCAGGAAGTGCAACAGCAGGATAAATAGTTTGATCTGGTACTTTTACCTTTGATACGGGATATGACTGGTATTGGATGGACTGTCACAGCAGAGAAGAAGAGCTTAGAACATAAAATGAGTGGAAAGTTCTGAACACTATCATATGCACTCCCTTCAAACCTCAGGCAAATCACCAGAGACTGATTTTCCTGCTAGGAATTAGCCATAAACCATTCTGACATGAATAGTAATTTGAATGTAATTGTCCCTTGATTGCTGGCATTCCATTCATTTTTAATGCTGTTTTCCAATAGTTCAAAATAAGGATATTTACATTTTCGATTTTTTTTGCTTTTAAATAAAACCGATTTGTTAAGTATAACTGCATTTAGAAAACTTGAACTTTTTCTAAAGTCAGCTTTAGGATTGCCTTTGCCTGATTTGAATTATCTACATACAGATTTTCATAGGCTATGGCTTTATTTTTTTCATAGCCCAGCTTTTATTAGTCAGTTGAAGCTGTGACTATGCTGCATTTTTGCAAATGAAAACTTTGCTGTGACAAGATAAGCATTCAGAAAATGAGGAACATCTTTCCTCTCAAAAGTCTAGTTTAAGTGACTTGCTTTGAATCATAAGGTAATCTTGTGACAGATGATGATATAACATACATTTTCTAAGTTGGCATTACATTGCCTTAAGTGTAGGAATAAAGCCCATTGAAAAACAGATTGCTGTTTCAGTCTTGGTATAAAATTGAAATTATAAACTTGCATGATGAATTGCTGAGCAGCTCAGAACAAAAGATTTCAACTACATCAGAATGAAATAGTACTCTCTGAATTTATTATCTATGTCTTCCATAAAGTTAACGACCTTATAAGAAACATTTTTTGTCAAATAAACAATTTTTGTGCAAAGCAATTCTACCCAATAATTTTAACTAGTTCAGCCTTTTAGCTCTCTCAAGCCCCACATTTACTAATTTTATAGCTTCCAATATCTGAAAAAGTAAGATGAAGGTCTTGAAGATAGTATGACTAAGTTGACATCCACAACTATTTTCTGGGCGTTGGCCATCTTGTTCACTGTCTGAACATAAAAAGGCAGATTAAGATCATATAATTAAAGACTTTGTTATAATGCCTATAGAAAAGAATCCCGAGTTAAGATTAAACAGACAGGTTTATTTATGGTATTTTCCAATTCTGAGTTGTGCTTTTTCAACATTAATATCTTAATGTAGTTTTTGTTTCCTGTGAAAAAGTAAAATGAATAACCATCTGCTTAAAGCTTCCCTTTCTACATAAATGTAGTCATTAACACCTTGAAAACAAGGGCCTGCTTTCTCCCTTATCTCTGAAAGTAAAGAACTGACGCATTAATGAGGAATTATTAGTAATATGGTAATATTTATAATTCTGTAATACAAAGAAATGATAGGCTTTTATAATGACACTTTTAATTTTGTACCAATTATCATAATTAATAATCAACATTTGTTGAACAAGATAAACTTGATAAGCTCACTGACATACGTAATGGCTTAAAAATATGTTAGAAGGAATGTATGGCAATTGCATTTTTTGTTATTGATACATTAATATTAATACATAATTGGAAATGTTTCCCTCAGTTCTCATTTGGGTTAGATAATGAGCAATGTGGTAGACAGTAAGAAATTTTAATTAGCTAGACTGTGTTGAGAATAATTGACTGACTTGGACTTAGTGGCTAACACTTACGTTCAGTCACTGCTATACTACTACAAGCTAGAAAGTAAGGGTTACAGGGAAGACTGGAAATACTTCTGGTGCCAGCAATATATATATGACCAGCTCTAGGGAAAATTTAAGTTCAAATTTGAAATAAAAGTCATTACTTGGATAATTCTCCTACTGATTTGAATAGGAGATTTTCTTGAGTAAATTGTTTCTTGTTAACATAAATAGGTCAATACCAGTTTTATCTCCAGAACTCCATGCATCATATACAGTAAAGGATAATGCGTATAATCTGGACCACTCATATCATCATTCTTGCTTATGGCAGCTCTATACTCTCTTAAAAAAATAGAGAGATACAAAAATAGGATAATTAATTGGGCTACAAGGAGATGTGGCTAAAGCTAACTTATTGCAGATATTAATCATTAGTAATGAAGGGATAATTAACAGGAAAGTACAGGAATGTGAGTGTTGCTGCTCTGGCTTGTTTCTCAAGACTTTGAGTTGGATAACCCAAAAAAGTTCAATAGTTTTAGCTATGCAAAGATCAGCATGCTTATTTTTATCTGCAACTTCCATCAAATTAAGTTCTTTTAAAAAAAAAAAGTTCTAAAAGGAAATGCCTTACAGAGCTTCTTTGGCCTCCTGACCTACAGGAAGCCTTATAGAAGCCTAGTTACCTGCATTTCTATAATTTCCTAATGTGTCTTTGACCAATTTCAGGGAAAGACATACACAGGACAAAGCGCTTTCTTTGCTCCTTTAGATACAGGGCTGCTTCAGCTGTGTATTTCCTACTCGTATAGTTCCGAAATCTTACCGTTAAGATCTTGGTTTAAACTTCAAAATGTTACAGCTTCCAAAAGAAAGGGACTATGGCTCGCAACTGACTTTAATAGGGCTTAAGTGTGTTCGAAAGGCTTTCTTGAGTAAGCTCAGGGACTTAGACTTCTTGCTACTTGAAAGCTCAGCAGGGCTTAATTCTCCTAGCCTTTCATTGTCACCTTATTTCTGTTAGAAATCCCAGCACTTCAGTGTAATTAATTGTGCAAATGAATACTATCAATGTAAAGATAGCGGTATTGGCCCAAAAGCAATGACTGTATTTCATGCACTCCCCAGAAGTGGCTACCCACCACCACAAGAACAAAGGGAATGAGGTCAGAGAAAATCCCTCATTTCCACTTCAAATGAGAGCTAGCTATAAAGAACAACTTTAGCCTGCAGTTTCATTCCTACTTTAAAAATTGATCAAGGAGAGTTCTGTTAAAATACTGTACAATGATATTAGCAATATTAATAGGAAATAATTATGAAGAGAAATAATACCTTTTCTTAAACAGGTCCTGATATAAAGTACCAATACTGCTAATGTAAAAGCTTAGCCCTCTTGGTATTCAGTGCTACATTAAAAGAATTTTTATTAACCAATTCAAGAAAGAAATATGATGAATGTCTCCTTCCAAATTCTATCCCTATCTTTCATTACAGTAGTATCTGGTAATAGAATGTGCTTCTGGCAATACTTATCTGCATATAATGCATAAAATTTTTAAGATATAAAAAGGTCTGTATGGAGGACAGCTATTTGATCCATACCAAGAATATCATAACATTTACTGCTTCAATTTAAAACTAAACCTAATAGTTCTTCCACTTCTTTTGATCTTATAATATATGGGACAAATTCTCAGCAGAGGAAATTGTCATAGCTCCATTGACTTCAGTGACAATTTATATCAGCTGCCAATCTGTCCCTGTATCTTTAATCCATCATTACATTCTCAGAAATTTGCCTCTCAGAGTTCTTTTTATCCCCTTTGATTTCACAATTAAATGTAAAATAAACAATTTCATTTAGTTGGCATTATTTACGAAACTGAAACCCCCAAACTTGTCGAGTTCCCACGCGTTCTTAAGATTTCTTGATGAACAGGTTGTCAACGTACATATCATAATAGCGTGCTAGTAGTACAAATGTCTTTTTCCTGTTACTATTTGCTTTTCAGTCTATGGGAGTTTTCTCCAGCCTCAGTCAGGACCAAAGCTCTCTTGGCCGAGGTAACAATCATATATTCCTGATCTAAAGGGCATACAGTTTAAGAAATGCAATGGGTGGAACGTTGCTTATATGAATTACGAATTGCAGCATTAGCCATCTGCAGCCTGGTAACAAATAACTCCAGAAAACAAGTCTTGGCATAGACTTAAATTTTCTATGTTAAACAGAAAATTTGGGAGCTAGATAGGGTTGAGGTAGCATCAAAGAACAGATGCTTTCTGATAGTTGGCTATGGCTTTGATTCAGGAACGTATTTAAACACAGAGATATGCTTAAAGGCTTCGCTTCATAGGGGTGGATGTAAAACTGTGCTTAGAGAGAAACATTGGCTGAAGCGTCCTGCTAAATTGTGTAGCTAAGAGCAGGATCTCTTCCAGGGTTGTGTTCTTTAGGACTGCTCCATCAGATAGGAAATCAAAATCTTTTGATTTTGCGACACTGAGATTGTGTTATTATATTTAAGGTTGACCATCTCCGATTCTGCCAGTATACTAAGATAGAAATCACCCTAGACGTAAGATTAGCAAGGTGATTTGTTTCTCCTTTCAAACTACCCTTTACCTGAGAAACAATTGTGCCAACTGTACCAGCTTCAGCAAATTCGAAATTGAGCTGCACGTTGGCACAATTGAAAACAGCACATTATTATAGTGTTTTAGGTTCTTTATTATGTGCCAAGAGCAATTAGGTTGGGATTTCAATTATTAGTCAATATTAACAAAAATTGTAAATGGCTTAGTGTGCAATCATTCTCTTGAACGCTGACGAGCAACACATGCCTTTGCTAACCCTTTCAGACCTCTGGTCTGACGGTATATGAAGGTGAGTATCTGCTATTGCAGTAGTTTTCACTGAAAGTCATCAAAGTTTCATGAATTTGAACTGCACATATCAGTCAGTCTTTTCTCATCAGTTCTTCCTACTGACATGCAGAAGAATCATATTTTAGAAGATTCAATTACTAGGTTGCCATGATATAATTCAGTAAAATTAGATTTCATTGTCAACTGAAAATTATTTGAGGTGCTTTTCTCATACACTTCTGGAGTAATAACCTAATATCACCCAGAGACAGCGAAATAGTAGACTACATACAAAACCATAGTAATGTTAAAAATCAGAAATCTTCTTTTGAGAAATTTTTTGGTATCTGCTTAAGTGATGTTCTTATGAATCCTCTGTCATTCAAAGTGTATTTTTATATGAATGAGAGAAACGTTCTTAGAGAAGCATTTGAGAGCACATATTTGAAGAGATGGCACGCATACCTGAAAATCCTAGGAATCTACATTTCAGCCTCTCCCCATAATCATGCCTCTGCTGATAAATGTAATTTCATGTAACCTCTGTAAACAGCTCACCTCCATGCTTGAGTATTTCTATTATCGTCAGCTCTAGCAACTGATTAAAAAGTCTGAATTCTCCTTTGTGATGGGAAGCAAACCTTTTGTTTCCAAACTTAGAACCTTTGAACATTGAGCTGGGGCAGCCTAAAGACATTAAATTTAAAATCCCCTCCCCTTCTAGGGGTCTTGGCAAATTTAAGATGCCTGGTAGAAAAGAGTTAATTCTTAGAACCAGAAAGATAACTGAAGCTCATCAAGCAGTCAGATCCAGATGCTTCCTATACAAGGAAGAAAAAGGGGATAGCAAGTAGCGAAGGGAAGAAGCTGCCTTTATCTCAGGAGATGCAGCTGTCATGTAAACACTGAGTGTGTAGTGCCATCTGCTTAATGCCTGAAGTTGCATTTGTATCACAGAATGGAAGAACTTTAATTTGAGGACTGTGTTTGCACTCTAAGGAAAGAGTAAAGAAGGGGGAGCAGCCCTCATTCTTGTAATCTGCGCTGTATGTTGCACCATGTAATTAGGGGGGGGGGGGGGGGGAGGGAAGATATATGGATTCGGTATAAAATACGGAGATTCAGAATAACAGCGTAGTAAAGATGAAAAACAACCTGGGGAAAAAAACAGTAGTGGCAATTCCCTGTGCTCAGCAGCGGTTTCCAAAGCTGCATAGAAAACCTCCAGAAAGAATCAGGCTGCCCAAGCAGTCGCACTGTCTGAGACGAGCAGAGGTTAAAGTCTCCAAGTGAAAGGCAGCGTTGTGGGCTCTTCTTAATGCAAGAGCTGCATGTGAACACAGACTTCATTTGCACTCTTGCCAAAACTTAGTTCCAGCCAGGTTCCAACCCCCATACTGCAATATTTCTAGCTGCAAGCCTTATTCTCCATGCTACAGAAGCGTTCTCTGTTTGCGGGAAGAACTAGTGCGTCATTTCTTGGGTAAGTTAGTGCAGTCAGCTGTGGGGCAAATTGAAAATTTGCCAGCTATTCTATAAACTAGCTCTGTGTGTTTTTACTTTGCCTTAACAACGTCCACGCAGATAGTTAGGAAGAGCAGTTGGTGCCCTGTAAAGCCCAACTCTAGCTGACTGTGTGCCAACTTTCCAGAGCAGAAAAGCCTGGAGGAGCAATTGTTCTTGTCAAATGCTGGAGAATTCAATATCTTTTAGGACTACACGAGAGAGAATGATAAATCATCTCTGGAAAAAAGATTAGAAGCGAAGATGTTTACTGCTGTGTATTAAAGCATAGTAACATTTTAATGTTGTGTTGGAACCCAATTTAGAAAAGCGCAGTCTCCTCATTTTGCCTCTGATATGTGAGAAAACCCCAGTATATTTATTACCTTATTTGAAAGCAAGTTTAAGAAAGATTCCAAATGCTGTGTTAAATCTTTATTGATGAAAATTGTATGGTATTGTTTCTGAAACTCACTGAGAACCATTACTAATCCCTGCATTCAAGATATTCCATATGACAGGCCTGAAATTTAAAGCTGGGCAGTAATTTTTGAAAGGATAATACTCTGTCTTGTGCCCTGGCAAAGAATTGAGCTGAGGTGGAGGGGACAGTTATAATAGAGTTATTTGGATATAGCATCCAAAAGCTGGAATAGTAACTGCCAGTAGCTAAACTGTGACATTGACATGTTTCTTTATTGGAAGAGGTGGTTTAGGGAGCCTTCCCAGAGAGCCATT